>NW_028230837.1:0-28165 GCF_043228905.1 Azolla caroliniana | reverse complement strand
ACTTTGTATCCTAGTGTGAACTCGTCCACATAGTTAGGGCTTAGTATATAAGCAATAACCTAATGTTGTAAAGAAAGATCTTCTTGACCATATATTTTATATCAAGTCTCTGAGAGAGAGAACGTAATAAAGCTTTCCATTAAAGCTCGTTTCTGTGTAAGTCTCTGCCTTCCTCCCTTTCTGTGTTGTTTTCCGAGTGAGCAAACAGGTTCTCATACGCTTCCACATACGCACACACCTACCAACTTTCCACAAATGGTATCAGAACCGACCTTGTTGTTCAGCGGCAACAGAAAACAGAAGAAGCTCAAAAGAAAAAGACGAGGTCAGTAAAAAAATCTCACCTTTCATAGAAGAATATGGCTTCAACATTCGGAACTAGAGTTGAAATCAGAAAGTTCGATGGCAAAAAATTTGCACTATGGAAGGAGATGATGCAGGATGTTCTGATCATCAAAAGACAAGTCAAAGCTATTCGACACAGTGAAAAACCTGCTTCGATGACAACCGAAGCGTGGAAATCGATGGACGAAATTGCACGTTCCACCATCCAAATGCATCTGGCCGAAAATGTCTACTTCAGCATGGAAAAAGAGACGACAACGTTATCACTATGGGAAAAGTTACAACATGTGTACGAGAAGAAGTCCTCATCTTCAAAACTAATTTTGATCAAACAACTTTTCAAGGAATCGAGGACGACCCAAATCGGACTGCTCTCCAGTCGGGAACCAAATCAACGTTGCCGACTCCCGATCCAGAGAAGTTCTCTCATTAGAGGATTCAGTGATCGGAGAAGTCCTCTACAGTGCACAGGATGCACACACGTGGCTACTGGATTCTGGTGCCACATTCCATGTGACCCCCAACATTGAATGGTTTTCGGACTATTCAACCGACACCAATGGCACAGTCCATCTAGGCAACGGGCAGGAGTGCAGAATTGCAGGGACCGGAGAGGTTCCCATCCGATTACCAAATGGCAACACAATAACCCTGCACCGAGTTTGGCATGTACCTAACCTGAAAAGGAGTCTGGTCTCCATCGGCATGCTAGCCGAAGATGGGGACAAAACGACTCTAATTGAGTCGGTCTGGATGATCACTCGAGCAAACCTGAAGATAAGAGGCGGGCACAAGTACAACAACCTATAGCCGCTAATGACGATCAATTCAGAAGGGGTCCGTGAACGTAGCCGAAAAGACCGACCCAAACCTCTCGCATGGCGAGTCACTCAGCCATATGTCTCAAGCCAGACTTGATCGGCTGATGGCAGTAGGCTACATCCCAAAATCCTAAGCGAACACGGACTTTTGCGAGCATTGTCGATATGGGAAACAGACCCGAAGTCTGCACACTCTCCACTACGAGATGGTACGACAACCCCTAGAGCTCGTGCACGTAGATATATGTGGACCCCTGCTAGAGCGATCACTAGGAGGCTCCTAGTACTTCATCACCTTTGTAGATGGCTGTACACAGAAGGTCTGGGCCTACTCGATCAGGTCCAAAGACGAAGCACTCGAGGTCTTCACTCGGTGGATATCTGAAGTAAGAACCGGTCGGGACATAGAGTGAAGACACTCTGATCCGACAATGGAGGCGAATACACCTCCAGAGCCTTCAAACAAGACGTGTCCAACAAAGGGATCTGACTTCAAAAGACCGTTCCCTACACACCCATGCAAAATGGAGTGGCAGAACGGATCAACAGAACGATCTAGGAGAGGGTGACAGCAATGCTTCAACAAGCCGAACTGAAGCTGGAATTCTGGGCAGAAGCATTGCAAACGGAAGTATACCTGATAAATCTGGCGCCGTCAAGAGCAATTAGGCTTGAAGTGCCACAGGCACTATGGTCAGGAAAAAAACCGACCTATGATAGGCTCCGTATATTCGAATGTGAAGCCTACGTGTTCATCCCCAGGGATAAAATGACAAAATTGGCAGCCCATGCAACGAAATGCATATTTCTCGGTTATGGAACCGATGGGGAATTCGGCTACAGGCTATGGGACCCTAAGAACCGAAAATTGATCCGGAGCAGTGATGTAGTCTTCAATGAAGACTCTATCTTCTCTCAACGGAACCATAAGAAAATAGTAGGGAAAAAGGTATCTTTCAAAGACGACTGAGACGTCATAGAAAAACCGACCCACCAAGTTGAATCAAAGATTCGACAAACAGTCGAACTCGAACAAGCCGATTGTCATGATATGGCAAGACTCGAACCCATGACCTTATATTACATGAGTCGAGCTCTTGACAATTAGACTATATGTTGTAATACCAAGGATATTATTTTCATTTAGGTACTATAGAAAATTGATGCATATTCCAAATTTCTTTGGAACATTCTAGAAACTTCAGGAGTACTCTTGAGAACATTATAAAAGGAGGCACAAGGCATTATTTCGAACCAAATCGATTCAACGTCAGTCTTAAGCCTCCTAGCTACTATTGTATATTCTCTTAACATAATATATATCTTTTGTTATCATCATTCTCTCTCTCTCTGTCACTCACTCATTCACTCACTCTTTCCTCTCTCGAGAGTTCTACACCTCCCTTAATACTAATCCTCATCTTTTAGTACTAATTCCTTATCTGTCTTAGTACTGTTCCTGATAGTACTTTGTTGTCTTAGTACTGTTTCCGACTGTTTGAACCAATTTTGGTCTCTTTCCTTCTCTTCCTTATCTTCTTACTTCTCGCTCCCTTCATACTAATCTCTTATTCCTCTTTTCTCTCATACTATGGCTACTGATAGCGCTCAAGAATATCAATCCATTTTCTTGAAGTTGCAATGCTTGAAAGAGAATTTTCTTGCATTGGAACAAGAAAATCAACGATTGTTGGGGGAGCTTCAACAAATCTCCTTAGAGAAGCAACAGACACAACAACAACATGGGGAACTAGTGTTACGCGTGCAACAACTCGAATCAACCATAGTAGCGATCCAACAACAAGGACCCAGTACGCAAGGGATTCTTAAAGAACCCAAGATCGGTCTTCCCATGAAATTCAATGGAACGCGATCGCAGTTTAGAGGATTCCTTAATCATGTACGATTAGTCATTCAAATGCATCCTTCCTAATATCCCATCGATGCATCACGAGTGGGTTTAGCAGGCACGTTGTTAAGTGGCTTAGCTTTGGCATGGTTCACTCCGTTGTTAGAAAAGGAATCTCCTTTACTAAACATTTTGAAGAGTTTTTAAGTGAGTTTAAAGCTTGTTTTGGAGATACTAACAACATAAGGACAACAATCAATAAAATCCGATGATTACGTCAAGGTGATCGTCCAACCCCCGCATACGTTGTAGATTTCCGCCTACTCGCCTCCGATATCCCCTAGGATGACCAAGAACTAATGGAGCAATTTCGTTATGGTCTACGTAACAATGTCAAGGATTTATTGTTGACCTTCCTCGAAGAACCAAAGTCATTGATAGAAGCAATCAGTCACGCGGTGAGATGCGACAACCGTCTTTTCGAACGACGTTCGAAACATGAGTTCCAGATGCCAAGGGCAAGATTAGAGCCCACCTATGCCTCACTGGTAGCAAAACCTTTTCCAAGGGAGTCATATAATGCGTCTCCAGTGAATACTCCAACTCCGATGGAAATTGACACTGTTAACCGTTCTGCGGGAAACACCTTCGATATGCCTACAAGCTATCGGTATCCAGGGAAGTGTAATCGTGAAGACTTGTGCACAGGGGTGTTGTTAAGGGAAGAACACGGAGATCATACCCGGAATAGAGCCCAGGTCGTATACGTAGTTGAGACCTTAGAAACGACGACACACAGATGAAAACAACAAGAGTTAATAGATATGTTTTACTGCAATAGTTAGCGAGGTTTACAAAAAAACACGGCCCACAGCCGGTAGCCTTACAAAGTTCCTATATCTATGAAACGACCTTGCCTAGGCTCTGGATATCTCCCCCTACCGAGGTACGCAGACCTCGGTTTATATACTTCTTTTCCTTCATACAACACCGAGCGGTCAGCTAACTGTGAGGCTCAAAACTCAGCTTTTTACCTAACTCTCCCTTACCTACTCGCCTTACTTCCAGCGTATTACATTTAACTAATTTCTATTTTTGGCCTATGGACAACACCTGGCACGCCCGTGGGACAGGACTTTGTCCGTCAGACCCACGATTCACCATGGATTTAACAAAACCACACGGATTACAAAAATTGTCCGTTCCTACGGGGCTTAGAGGTTGGTTTTATTCCGGGTCCATGGCGATACCTTCTTGACTGACGATGTGTCCGAGTAGGTTGCTGCTTGTGACCAAGAATGCGCATTTTACCGGGCTTAAACTTAACTGAGCCTGGCGACATCGATCAAGACAGAGACGTAACTGGGTCATGTGTTCCAGTCGCTGACCATATACGGCGAAGTTGTCGAGGAAGACTTGCATGAACGTCGGGATATACTCGTTTAAAATTTCGGTGATGATGCGCTTGAACGTGGCTAACGCTATTTTTAAACCGAACATCATGACTTCTGCCACGAAAACACCCCATTCCGTGACAAATGTTGTTTTCTCTTGATCATCCGGGTGCATTCTGATTTGGTTGTACCCACTGAACCCGTCTAGAAAGTTGTAGCATTCGTGACCTGCCACCATGTCGAGAACACTATCCGTGAACGGGAGAGGGAATCCATCCATGACCGTTGCAGCATTAAGCTTGCGAGATAGTCCACACAGACTCGGATTTTCCCGTTTTTCTTGGGGACGACTACGATTGGGCTTAACCATGTGGCGCGTTTTACCGGTCGTATGAACCCGACTCGGAGGAGCTTGTCTATTTCTTCCTTGACCTTAGCCACATAATTGGGGTTCATCCGATATCGTCTTTGCTGAACCAGCCGAGCGTCCGGGAGAAGGTGGATCTGGTGTTGGTAGTATTGTGGGTCCAAACCGGAGCCGTCGTTGTGTGGTTGAGCATATTGTATTCGCAGTGTTCAACCGTGTGGGATCGGGACTGGCGGATCGGACACTGTGGTCGGTGAGGACATTCGAGGGCCAGATGGCCCGATCCCGAACAAACTGTGCATTGGAGGGCGTGGCGGAAGCGATTGTCCTCCTGGGGAAGGGCGCTTTGCAGTGAACTCATAGAGAAAGCCATGCTTTGTTGAGTCCGATCGAGGGCGAGGACGCGCACTATGACTTGCTCGATCATTTGGTTGTCAAAATTAGTAAGTACAAGAGTCGTCCGTAGAGGCTCCCGTAGGCTGGACAGGAATGCGCCCGGAATGTGCTGTGCAGAGACATACCGAAACCGGATCGTGAACTGTGCGACCGTCTCGTGCGGTTCTTGTCGCATGGAAAAGAACTGTCGGAGCAATTCTCGTTTGGGCACCTCGCGATGGAACAATTCTAGGAACTGTGTGCGAACATCGTGGAAGGCGACAAACTCCCCTGTGTCGAGGCCAGAATACCATTGCGCAGCTGGTCCATCGAGGGATAGCATAAACTCAGCAATTTTTGAGGCCTCGATTTCGACAGGCGAGAGTCCCTGGGTTGAGTGGTTGGTTTGCCAGGTGGACACGAAGGCACGAACATGCGACTCCGCATCGGGGCTGTTGGTGTATTGTGGGTAAGGATACGACATGGTATCGAATTCGGAGTCTTCCGGTAAAGCCGGAAAAGGGTTAGGGTTAGGGTGGTTGACCTCTGGAGGGCTTGATGGAGAGGTTGGTGTGGCGAGGATTGCAACCGGTGAGCCTCCGATGTTTCTGGGAAGGACTGGTCCGTGACCGCCGAGTCAGAAGTGCCTTCGACTGGCTCAGGGCGTCGGCCAAATGGCCGAGACCGCTTGGTGCGATTGGGCGTCGTAATGGCGGGTAAAGGTTGTCTTCAACGTAGTTCGCTGTGATCTCACAACTGTAACCAGGCGTGCCAAATTGTGTTAACCTTTCTAGCGAAAAGCTCCTATATCTATGAAATGACCTCGCCTAGGCTTTGCCTACGGCCTACCACCCTTGAATAGAAATCTCTCTTTCCCTCTTTGTTCCCCTATGTGTCTCTAGGTCTTCATCTTTATGTTGTGTGTGTTTGTGCCACTCTATTGCTTGTAATCAGGAGGAGGAAGAAGCAGATTCAGAAATTAATAAATTACATGAAACTAACAATCAAACACCTTCTAAATCACTCCATCAAGAGGTCCATAGCAGAGTTTGAAGGAAATGGCAATAGTAGCCATAGCTAACTTATTCTGGAATAAAGTGGTGAAGTCACTTGTATATCTGGTTTAGTGCCAAGATCTACCAATGATTCAAGTTTAGAGAAAAGAGGAATGCAGGTCATGAACAAGGAAGATAAAGCACATATGATCGATGTATAATGATGTATCGACAGAGTGCGTGTGCTCCATTAATGGTCTTCTTTGATTCTCATGAAGGGTTTGTGGTGGAACCGGATAGTGAGATCAAGTATTTAACCATTGTAGCAGAGTATATATATACGTAAAAGAGTAAGAGAGATGATAGAGTTAGCATTATTATGGGTTTACTTACTCCTTACAAATTTTCTAGATAAGGATCGGGGTCATATGTCCTAATAATGAAATAGGCCACATTGCTCTATTTGTATCAAGTATCATTAACCATATACCGGAAGGGAAGAAGAAACAAAACCTAAGGTGTATAAGGTTCAATATTGAAGAGAAAACACATTCTTTGTTTATTTCCATCAACAACAAGAGCCAAATGGACAGAGAGTCGGTTGGTGGATAAAGACGAGCAACGCAGTGAATCAGCAGTGGGATGGCAGCAACTAGCTAGCCATGCAGATGGTTCGGCAATTGACCGACTAGCCGAGATGGCCAAAGTCCGACTAGAAAGACACAACCGAATAGAGAGTCGGTCGAACAAACCACAGGTGAGAAAGTGACCAAGAAGCCAAGAGTCGACCAAGCCACGGCCGAGCGTCAACCAATATATGGTCGAAAGCGACGACCGAGCATCGAGAATAGGCCTAGAGAGACGGCTGAGAAGCTGAGATGCAGCCAAATAAGAATAGGAGCGGTCGAGGGATAGTTGGCCAAGCACTAGCACGGCTGCAAGGACGGCCAAGAGCCAAGCGACGGCCGCGAATGGCTACTACCGAGAAATGCGATGGCCGGACAGACGACGACGGCCGTCGAACAAAGGAAGTCATCAGATAGGCCATGGACAGCTGACAAGCTGGCCAATAGACAAAAAAATCGGAGCAGCCAACCGCCAAAATGAAGGGGAAAACAAATAAAAAAACAAAAGCAAACGAACTACAAGAAGAGGAAGAATGAGTTGGAGTCATGGAAGATGCAGTGGTTGCTACAAGCGGATGAAAACACAAAGACAAAAGAAACAAAGAAGAACAACAACACACAACAAGAGAAGAAGGGAGGGAAAGCGAAGATGGAGCAGCAGAAAGAAGAAGGCGAAGAAGGAAGGACCTACACAGAGAGACATACAGACATTCGATTGAGACTGCAGATGGAGCAGAAGATGACTGAACCAAGAAAACTAAGGAAGAAGAAGAGAACAAAGCATCGTTTCTGTCGCAACAGAGATAGAAGACATAGAGAAGGAGAAGAGAAAGAAGAAAGAAAGAAAAGGGCACAGAAGAAACCGAAACCTAAAAAGACGAAGAGAAAGGGAAAGGCATCACCACAAATTTCAGACGAGGGCACAACGAAAAATTTCGAAAACCAAAGGATAGTAAATAAATTTCAAAAATATAAGGGTAGCTACTAGAATTTCAACAACTGAGGGGTACGAGATAGAATTTCGAAAAATTGATGGAACAAAAACCTATCACCACTCACACCAATGTAGAAAAAATATATGTATACATACACTTACACCCAGAATCATTTTTAAACCCTGAACGACTTTATCACAATGGACAAGCTGATTGGTGTGTGATCCAATCGTGCATTATGCTGGCTGAATGAGAAGGTTCGTGTCATGCTAGCTCCGATCGAAGTTATCGATCGTAGAGAAATGTTCCGGTCGAGGGATTTTCGACCGTCGAGAGAAGACCGATGGAGTTTCTGGTCAACGAGTTTTTGCCATGGGCTTGTGGGTACGCCATGCAATGCACTGTCCCACGAGCGTGCCAGGTGTTACCCGTATAGGTGTACGGGAGGGTTAGGTGTAATGTGGAAGGTGGTGTGTGAGGTGTAATATGAAATGTGAATGTCTGAGTGTTAGGTGAGGTAAGTAGGTGTGTACCTACATCCATTCGGCTTTTTGTAAAGATCTTCTATTATATAAATCCTCACTCATGGGGCATGAAAAAATGATATCGAAGTTACTCTAAATTGTGTCTGTCTCGATTCTCTCTCTCTCTCTCTCTCTCATTCGTTCTCTCTGTGCATCTCATCTCTCCCTCTCTCCTCTCACACTCGAACCCCCTTGGGAGGGGGGTGGAGCCGATCTTGGCTCCATCCCCCACCCATAAACAGACACTACACGTCGTCGTGGACCATTACTGGAAGAAGAAAAGTAGTGACGCCAAGCAAATCGACTATGTCTTTATTACGGTGGACCAGGGCATATTGCAATGAATTGTCCCCATAGGCCAAGAAGACAGGTGAACCAAATAGTTGCTAGTTCTAATTGTACTAAACCCGAGTCTATTTCAGTAGGAATATCTGATAGTCCTAATAGTACTAATAGCCCAAATCTATCGAACAAATTTGATGTCGTTAGTCAGTTAGAAGAAGAGTTAAATGACTAAGTCTAGCCAAAATAGGAGTCGTTTGGTTGGACAACCCTAGATTTGTGCAGCCCATTAGTGGTTCCATTCCCTCTAAGCAAGTTAGCAATGTATTCTTAGCCCAAGTAACAATTAGTACTAAAAGTACCTCTCTAGTACATGTCTCAACACTCCTAGATTTTGGAGCTAATTCCTGCTTCATGGATAGGAATTTTTCCCAAGCTCATCAGATATCCCTAAAAATACTCCCGTGTCCAGCCTTTGTAGTAATCATTGATGGTCGTCCCATTGCTTCGGGAAATATCATAGAAGAGTCAAAGCCCGTTAATATTGCCCTAGATAATTTAGCGTGTGTAGTATCCTTTAATATAATTAGTATCCCAGAACATCCCATTGTTTTAGGATTACCATGGTTCGAATTACACAACCCAGACATAGATTGGAGAACAAGAGAAATCCGGTATCGACAAACCCGAGGAAGGATACAAGGAAGAAATGTTTCTCTTCGCAGTATCAGTAAAACCCTCCAACACCACTAAAGAAGAGTCCACCGTTCAACTTCCAAAGAAGTATCGTCATTATGCCGATGTGTTCGATAAAGTACAAGCCAATACGCTTCCTCACTATCGACCGTATGATTGCCCCATCGGTTTACAACCGGGAAAAGAGCCACCATGGGGACCGATCTACAATTTTTCACCAACCGAGCTAGAAGTCCTTCAAGCCTATATAGAGGAGAATTTGGCAAATGGTTTCATTCGACATTCGAAATCTCTAGCCGACGCACCCATTTTCTTCGTCAAGAAAAAGGATGGATCACTTCGTCTCGTCGTAGATTACCGTAGCTTGAATAAGGTCACCATCAGGAATAGGTATGCACTTCCCCTTATCTCAAGTCTTTTAAAAGGGATCAATGGTGCAAGGTTCTTCACAAAGATCGACTTACGAGGAGTATATAACCTCATACGGTGTTGTGTGAATCTTCACACACTATGTAAAAAAATAATGAAATAATTATTATAGATTAGATTAGTAGCTTACTATAGAAAAATGGATATACTCAAGAGCTTCAAAATGTATTTTACTATATACAAAATGGAGAAATACATATCAAGTTATGTGAAAATAAAGTTTGAGAAGATAGGGCAATTAGAACTATCCCACATAGATAGGAAACTTAAGGCCCTGGCTATATAAGCACCTTGAGCTCCCTCATTTTTCATTTGTGCTGAGAGCACTTTGGCCACTTTGTCTTGATGGATGATGGTGGCCAAGTTCCCAAAAAACCAGAAACCGGCCAGTAAGCAAAACCGGAACTGGAACCAGCATTCAAATCGAAAACCGGTCAGTAAGCAAAATTGGATTCCGGAACTGGAATCGGCAAGCAAACCAGAACCGGAACCGGCCAACAAGCAAATCCGGAAATCGGTCGGTAAGCAAATCTGGAAACCGGAACCGGCTGGCAAGCAAACCAGAACCAGAACCGGCCGGCAAGCAAAACCGGAACCGGTCGACAAGCAAAATCGGAACCGGTCGACAAGCAAAATCGGAACTGGAACCGGCAAGCAAACCGGAATCGGAACCGGTTGGCAAGCAAACCAGAACCAGAACTGGCCGGCAAGCAAAACCGGAACCGGCCGGCAAGCAAAATCGGAACTAGAACCGGCAAGCTAACCGGAACCGGCCGGCGAGGGATTCAGCGATCGGGCGGAACCGGCTACCGAACGAGGTTGGATGCGGACGGATGGAAGATTGGATCATGCAACAAACTAAAGTAAAGTGAAGAGAACTAAAGTAAAGGCCATGTGGACGCAAGCAACTAAAGTTGGAGTGCATGCAAAAAGTAAAGGTCATGTGGACGGTCGCATGCAACTAAAAGAAAAAGCTAAGCAACTAAAAGTAGAGGCTAGACAACAAAAAGTGAACATGCAGATGATCAAGGAAGAACCCCATATAAAATTCCATTTTTTTCCTATACTTAGACTCTCCATATTATCTTAATTTTTTTCCTTTTCTTTCGGAGCTCTCTTATCTTATCGAAGCCAAGAACCCTAAATTTCCTTACGGAAGTCATAAACCCTAATGTCCTAATCAAAGCCATATAACTCAAAAACCCTAATTTTCGAATTAAAGCTAAAAACCCTAATATTCTAATTAAATCCATATTTCATTTCTTCTAATCTATTACTCTAGCCATCTCCATTAGCAAACTTTTGTAATCCCAGTCTCGGGATCAATTGTAATCTTTCTTTCTACTTGTTAATGAAATTTGTTAATCTTTCTCATTTCGGTTAATTCTTAGTACATAAATACACGAATTTGATATCCTCTAGTCAAAGGCCCCGGGGTCTTGCCTCAACGTTCACGTATCCTTGTCGTATTTTCGCGACAACGGATCCAACCAAGAGATGAATGGAAGACCGCATTTCGCACCAGATATAGGCACTTCGAGTATACAGTCATGTCATTTGGCCTCACTAATGCGCCAACAGTCTTCCAACACATGGCAAATGATATATTCCGAGACCTCTTGGATGTTTGTTTGATCATCTATTTGGATGATCTACTGGTTTATTCGAAGACCTAAGAAGAGCATTATTCTCATGTACTGTTAGTACTAAAATGACTTTGAGAACATGGTCTTTATGCAAAGCTAGAAGCACCTCTTTAAAATGCTCAAGGTCACTTGTAACCTCTCCTCCGGCTACCACCCGCAAACAAACGGCCAAGTAGAACGAACAAATCAAACGTTGGAGCAGTATCTTCGGTGCTTTCTAAGCTATCATCAAGATGACTGGGTAGATATTCTCCACTTTGCTGAATTTGCATATAATAACTCTATCCACTCATCGACAAAGGTTACACCATTTTATGCTTATACGGACTGTCACCCCTAGTGGTGTGTATTTGAAACCCTAGAGTTACCCACAAATCCTTGTGCAGAGATACGCAAGATACGCAAGATACAAGCAGATTTATCTACTCATCTATAACAAGCTCAACAAACACACAAGGTTTACGCGGATCGTCATCGCCTTCCATCTAGTTTTAACATTGGAGATCGGGTATGGCTACTACAACAACACATCAAGACTACTCGCCCATGCGGGAAGTTGGATTATCGGCGATTAGGTCCTTTTTGTATTATCGGAAAAATTAATGATGTCGTTTTTCGTCTCGATCTACCTCCACAACTTCGGATACATCTGGTGTTTCATAGTTCTCTCCTCGAACCCTATCATACCATCCCAGGTCGTATTAAACAACCTCCACCCCCGATCGAACTTGAAGATGGACTTGAGTACAAGGTTGCCGCCATCCTCGATTCCAAGATTGTTCGCACCAAGCTCTACTATTTAGTCGATTGGCTAGGATATAGTTCCAACGAGCGTACTTGGGAACCAATAGAGAATGTGACCAATGCTCGTGCTCTTCTTGAAGACTTCCATCATCAATATCGAGACAAACTGGGTCCTCAATCCAAAACGACTCATGACACTCGTTGTTGTAAGGGGGGGATATTGTCATATGATATGACAAGACTCGAACCAATGACCTTATGTTACATGGGTCGAGCTCTTGACCATTAGACTATATGTTGTAATACGAAGGAATTATTTTCATTTAAGTTTTACTATAAAAAATTGATGTATATTATAGATTTCTTTGGAACATTCTAGAAACTTCAGGAATACTCCTGAGAACACTCTAAAAGGAGGCACAAGGCATTATTTCAAACCAAATCGGTTCAACGCCAGTCTTAAGCCTCCTAAGCTACTATTGTATATTCTCTTAACATAATATATATCTTTTGTTATCATCATTCTCTCTCACACACACTCACTCTCTCTTTCCTCTCTCAAGAGTTTTACACCTCCCTTAATACTAATCCTCATCTTTTAGTACTATATTCCTTCTTTGTCTTAGTATTGTTCCTAACACCGACAACATACCTGCTCTGTTGACTCCGAATCGGTGGGAAGTCCACTAGTCGAACTCAAAGACAAAGCCATCAATGACAGAGCCTATTCAACCAGAGTGGAAGCAGGCAAAGTCAACAAGATGCGAGTAGGAAACCAAACCGAGTCGACGAAATTCATAGGGGAGGACAAAGTGACACCACTGAAATCCCAACTTGGGGGGGGTCACCCAACAAGACTCCTGACACAAATGGTTCAACAAGTATTGATCGACCTACAGAGTTGATTGAAGAATCTGAACCACTTACCTCGGCACCTAGGGGATCTGGACGACCTCGAAGGCCGACAGAGTTCTATCAACCGGGCGTCGACTACGTCAACTACGCCGATGTAGGCGAACCAAATACTTATGAAGAAGTTATGGCCGCAAGGGACGCCGACACATGGCAACAGGCCATGAAATCTGAAATGGACTCGAGTCATAAAAATCAGACATGGGAGCTGGTTGAACTACCAGCTGGAAGGAAGCCGCTACCCTGCAAATGGGTTTTCCGATACAAACATGTATCCGACTAAAAATAACCCCAAGTACAAAGCTCGGCTTGTTGCGAAGGGATTCAAACAAGAATACGGGGTCGACCTAGAGCTAGAGCACCTGGATGTAAAGACAACATTTCTACATGGAGATCTGGAAGAAGACATATATATGTCTCAACTGGCCGGTTTCACGACGACGGGGGAGGACAGTCATCTCGTATGTCGATTAAAGAAAATCCTATATGGCTTGAAACAAGTGTCGAGGATGTGGTACCAGAAGTTTGATTCCTACATCAGGGAACTTGGATACTATAGATCTGACTCCAACCCATGCATGTATATTTGGCAACTGGCGGATGAGTCTAGGATTTATCTGATCCTATACGTCGACGATATGCTGATTGCAGGAAGCAATCAAGCAAAGATCAAAAAGCTGAAGCGGAGCCTTCACGACAAGTTCGCGATGAAGGAACTCGGACAAGCCTGTCACATACGAGGCATGAGGATCGAGCAAAATCGGATGACCAAGACTCTTTGACTCTCCCAGTCCGACTATATCCGAAAGGTGTTGAAGCGCTTCAATATGGAGAATGCAAAGCCAGCACCAACACCGCTTCCGACGTCGATTTGACTATCGAACAGAGACTCTCCTTCAACGGAAAAGGAGAGAGAGCTTAATGGAAAGATTCCTTACGCATCGGCCGTAGGAAGTATCATGTACGCAATGGTGGTGACCCGACCCGACCTAGCCTATGCCGTAGGAGTGGTCAGCCGGTACATGTCAAACCCAAGACGGAAGCATTGGGAGGCCGTCAAGCACATCTTCAGGTACCTGAGAGGAACTGAAGATACACAACTGACTTTCAGTTTGACAACCTAAACCGAAGTTGAAGGCTACACCGATTCCGACTATGCTGGAAATATAGATAATTGGAAATCGACATCAGGCTACATCTTCACCTATGTTGGTGGTGCAATATCATGGAGGTCTAAACTTCAAGAGTGCACGACGTTGTCTACCATAGAAGTCGAGTACATAGCGGCATCGAAAGCAGCAAAGGAAGCCATCTGGTTGCACCGACTGTTTGTTGACTTCTCGGATACAAGCCAAACCGACCGTCTATCGCCAACCATCTATTGCGACTCATAGAGCGCAATACACCTCATCAATAATCCCGTCTATCACACAAAGACAAAGCATATTGAGGTGCGGTATCATCACATCCGGGAGCTCACAACGGAGAAGATGTTCGAAGTCTGGAATATCAACTCTAAGGTGAACATCGCTGATTTCCTGACAAAGCCACTCCCAGATCAATGCTTCAGAGCAGTAAGGAAAAAGATGGGACTACGACAAGCAACCGAGCAGAAGAAAGTTGAACGAGGAGCAGAAGGTAAGAGTCAACCGAATCAATCATGATAATGAGCCATGCTACGCTCGATACGGACCTCACTTATGCCGACTCAACTATTTGCCAACCGACTTGTAACATAAATCTAGATTAGTGTTGTAATCTAATTTTATGGGGGAGACAACCCCAAACACATGTACATGTTGGAAATATTAGTCCTTTTACGGGGAATTTAGTTGGCATAAAAGGTCGATTCCCTCCACTTTGTATCCTAGTGTAACCTCGTCCACATAGTTAGGGCTTAGTATATAAGCAATAACCAAACGTTGTAAAGAAAGATCTTCTTGACTAGATATTGTATATCAAGTCTCTGAGAGAGAGAGAGAGAGAGAGAGAGAGAGAATGTAATAAACCTTTCCATTAAAGCTCGTTTCTGTGTAACTCCCTGCCTTCCTCCCTTTCAGTGTTGTTTTCCGAGTCAGCAAACAGGTTCTCATACACTTCCGCATACGCACACACCTACCAACTTTCCACACATATCCCCGAAAACCTGCGGTAGAAGCTCGATCTCAAGTCACAAAAATGTATACTCATAGGGTACTCACTCGACCAAAAAGGTTATAAGTGCTTCAACCTATCCACCAAGAAGGTACAAGTGAGTAGGGATGTATTCGACGAGTCATCATCCTGGTATATAGTCAAATCAGCCCCATCCGACACAATCGAAACCGAGTTTGACACAGATGCCGAGGAGGATGATCGACTGAGGTTTACATCAGAGGAAAGTCCAATCTCAACCAGGTTGAGTGGACTGCAAGGGCATCTAAGTGACCAAAGCACGTCACGGTCGAGTTCGAAATAGGACAAACGAAAGGCCAAAATGCTTGAGTACGAAAACTCAGTTGGAAATTAATCGACTCACTTATCCGACAGTGAGTTTGGTAGATTGGATGTGCCCATCATGAGGACACCAGGAGAACCACGTCGATCCACCTGAGAAAAGAACGTAGTCAGCCGATTTGGCTACAACGACTACATGGCATATCATTATGCATTGATGATGAAGGTGTCGACAGTCTGAGAACCGGAAAACTATTCGGAAGCCGTGAAAGACCCTAGATGGGTCGAAGCGATGGATGAGGAGATGTAAGCACTCTCGAAGAACGAGACATGTGATCTCGTCCATTCTTCAAACCACCAAAAGGCAATTGGATGCAGGTGCAGGTGGATCTTCAAGATAAAGCACAACGCCAACGGCATTGTCCATCGGTACAAGGCTCAGCTTGTGGCAAAGGGGCATGCGCAGACGCACAATGTCGACTATGAAGAGACCTTTGCCCCGGTGGCAAAGTTGACTATAATTCAAACCGTGATTGCGTTGGCAACAGCAAAAGGGTGGCACCTCCACCAAATGGACGTAAAGAATGCCTTTCTGCAAGGCGAGCTAGACAAAGAGGTGTACATGGTGCAACCACCCGAATTCGTGTCGACTACGCATTTGATTGATGTCTGCCGACTCAAAAAGCCTCTCTACGGTCTGAAGCAGGCACCGAGAGCATGACATTTGAAGATAATGCAATATCTTCATCAAATTGGCTTCAACATGTCCAAGTCTGACAACTCTCTGTTCATCCAGAGAGACTCCAGAGGACAGGTATTTATCATCATTTATGTGGATGATTTGGTCATAGGAGGAGAGCATTTAGCGGATATTGAGCACATCAAGAAGCTCCTCTCCAACTGATTCGAAATGACCGATATGAAGGAGCTCCATGACTTTCTAAGAATAGAAGTAATTTGGACTCTAGACGACATCATGCTCTCTCAAAAGCATTATACCCTCAATCTTCTTTACAAGTTTGGGATGACACGGTGTAAGCCCGTCACTATTCCTCTCGATCGAAATCTAAAGCTAGATGCCGACTCAGGCACTAGAGAGTGTGAGCCGACACATTATCGTCAACTAGTCGGAAGCCTCATCTACCTCACAATTACATGACCCGACCTGAGTTACCTGGTTGGCCTCCTTAGCCAATTTATGCAAACTCCGCGAGACATCCATCTCGACTGTGCTAAGCGAGTGCTAAGGTACGTGAGTGGAACACCCATGGATTTCGGCATCCTTTACAAATCGACCACACCAGTATGACTCGAAGGTTATACCGATGCCGACTAGGCCAGTTACAGAGGCAACCGATGATCGTCATTCGGATTTGTCTTTTCTCTCGGCAGTGGTGCCATATCGTGGAGTAGTAAGAAACAACCGACAGTCGCACTATCGAGCACCGAAGCCGAATACAGGGGCACGCCCGTAGCTATACGCGAAGCCGTTGGGCTTAAGAGAATCTTGAAGGATCTGGGTGTTCCCATAAAGGATCCAATTCTCCTCTACTGCGACAACATGAGCAGTATTCACCTCGCTCGGAACCCAATCTTCCATGCTCGAACTAAGCACATCGAAGTGCACTATCACTTCATCCGAGAGCATGCTCTGGCCGGGGATGTCGACCTACAATACATTAACACAAACCTACTGATGGCCAACATCTTCACCAAGGCCTTGGGAGTCGACAAGCTGTGGCAGTTCATGACAATCCGGGATCTTTCGACCATTGACCAACCGAGCTTGAGGGGGGACAATAGGACTACACCCGGCCATTTGAAGCCAAAGTCGGAGTCACCGTAGTCGTGATGATCCGGAGACCAATCCGAACCCACCATCTGGAAGTTGTGTTTGAAGGGGCGTGTTGAGAATTAAACTCAACTTCCCGTGAGTGGGAACACACTCTAGGATACTCAAGTGTGTGAACACCCCACCTCCTTGTATAGTAACTAGTGCGTCATATAAGTTAATGTCCTATGACACATATTCCTTAGGTAGTTAAGACACAACCTTTTTCCCAAGAGGCTATACTGGTGATAGAACTTACAGAGATGGTGACTACATAAGCACCTTCTCCCTCCCGTTGTAGTTGTTGGTTGTTCTTGCTTTCTTTGTAATACAGTTTTCTGATTTTCTGTAATCGTGAGCTCTCTCTCTCACACACACACACAATTCTTCTGCTACACAAAATCCATTCGATTCTTTACAACATGTTTCAACTAATCATGGGAAGAACTACCAATTGATTAGTTGTAGAAAATGTTGACTATTAAGACATTAACATTAATAGAGCATAAGATTATTATTTGTATCTAAAACCTATGTAGAGTCATGCAATGCAATCTTAACCTTGATTCGTTGGAGCCGTTTGGCATGATGCAATTGGCATGTTATTTTGGTCATACACATGTAGATACACATAGGTAGCAATGGGCCCAGTTTGGTTTTGGTTTGGTTCAGTTTCTTTGCCTTGAAACAAAAGAAAACCATTTATATAAAACAAAACCCAAACCAAACCATTTATGAACTCTTAAGCCATTTAAACCAAAACCGTTTAGGGAAAATTTAAAACCAAACCGAACCATTTAATAAAAAATTTGAACGTAACCATTTACGTCAAACTAATTAAAAAACTAAATAAACAAAAATACATTAAGTTAAATAAGCATTTAAGTTAAATTTGTTAAATCAATAACAAACATTAATTGAACCATTAATTTATATAAATATTTAAGTAAAATTAATTAAACCAATAAAAAATATTAATTAAACTATTAAATTAATAAACCATTAAGGGGAAAAGAAGTTAAGCAATAAACTTTTAAACCAACCCACTTAAACTTAGAAACAAATAGACCCAAAATTTGGAACCAAGGCAAACTAATATCGAACTGTTTATTAATAGTCCAAACCATTTAATTATTTTTGAACTAATAAACTGTTAAACCATGGCTTAATGGTTCAGTTTGGTTTGAGCCAAAACCAGGCCCATAGCTTCACGTAGGTAAGCTTAACCTACTTTCTAGACTGTGGTGAATATGCTCTACCTCGCAAACAAACACACACATAAACAAACAAAGCAATAACATGATTATTAGAATGTACGCACTACATTATTTATTTGTAATATCTTGTATGACAAGCACAAGACATCTAAGTGAGGTAAAACCTTGTTTAATTTGTAAGATTTTTAAAAGAAAATAGAAAAGAGGACATAATGTGACCTTCAATGGCATGGGAGCTATAGGAATATATACCATGATTGACCAAACTCTATTGTGAACATAGTTCTAGCCATACGTCCCATTCGTGTCATACTCAAACGCCAATATTCGTATCATACTCATACGTGAAAAGGCTCCAAGTATGATTGAAATCCATACGCGGTACATAGATATATTATATATACATATGGTGTATATGGTGTACATAGTGTGTGTGTGTGTGAGGGGGAGAGAGAGAAAGAGAGAGAGAGAGAGAGAGAGAGAGAGAGAGAGAGAGAGAGCGTGTGTGGTCTAGAGAGAGAAGCCCTGTTTTGCATGTGTGAGGAGACAGTGATTGAGTGTATATCTAGACTCTAGAGAGAGAGAGAGAGAGGAGCTATGGGTTTTGTCTGTGTGAGGGAGTATGTAATATGTATATTAGATATCTAGATTTTGTAGAGAGAGAAAATCTGTCAGTTCTCGTGTGAGAGAGAGAGAGAGAGTGTGTATGTGTGTCAGATGTCACTTCTATTCACAAAATATTATGAATATCAAAAATTAAAAAAACCAAAAAAAAGTCAAAAGAAAAAAAAAAAAGCCAAACGAATATCGCGTATCATACGCGTACGTTTGCAAACGTTCGCGTACGTCCAGTAAATTGGACGTACGCGAATATTAGGAACTATGATTGTGAATGAACCGATTTAGTCAAAGGGCCCAATATGTACCCCTCCTTGCAAACAAACTCGAGAAAAGAACTTTCCCAACTTGACATTCTTCATGTGGACATTAACTAGCAAGAATGAGACCAAAATCCTTGTAAGAGAAGTTCATGTATGACACTTAATAGAGTGCAACTCAAAAATATCCCCATGATCAAAAGCCAGACATTATCATGATCAATGGTTCAACTACAAAACTCAATCGACAACTTCTTCTTTTTTCTATTTTTTTTTCTAACATCGTTGACATTCTCTTCATCTTGAGGAGCTTACTCTACCAAGATGCGCATTACTCAAATTAACAACCCTTTGTTACACTTAAAAGGATTTTGAAAATTACCCAAGAGAAAAAAAATAAAGAAATTCAAATAAAACATCGTGGAGGCTTTTGGATATTGCATTTTAATCTTGCTATAAGATGCAAGTAATAAAATGGGAAATAAATTATCAATTGAAAATTTGATGATGGTTGGATATGACCTCGAATAGATGTTCAAATGTTTTATATTTGGATTATTATGATACTAACTTAGGTGTGCTCTTTTATGCATTCGGTGGACAATTGAATTTGGCACATGGTCATGTTCTTGTTCTAGTGCACTTGTTTTAATAGTCCTCGAAAGGTTTTATAGTAACAAACTTCACCTCGTGGCAGTTGTTCTTGTTAAAGTGGTCTTTGCTTCCACAATAGCAAAAATATTTACTTTATCTAACTATACCATGTTCTTGCTCTTATTCTATTATATTGGTTTCCATAACAATGGGTCCATGTCTTGTTCGGCAATTTTGAAGATTTCATTTCAAACACATGTTCTTGCTCTTATTCTATTATATTGGTTTCCATAACAATGGGTCCATGTCTTGTCCGGCAATTTTGAAGATTTCATTTCAAACACATGTTCTTGCTCTTATTCTATTATATTGGTTTCCATAACAATGGGTCCATGTCTTGTCTGGCAATTTTGAAGATTTGATTTCAAACTATCATTCACGTCGAGTTCCACAAACTTCAATGTATTTTTATGTCTCAAGAATTTGCGTGTTAAATTTGACAGACCTTATGAAACAACTTCTAGAATCACCCATTTGCTCTAATTTATGAATCCCTTTAAAAATATGTTAGAAATAAAGGCTAAAGTGTAACTTGTATTCACAAAAGGCACTGAGCAAAATGGAAGTGCCTAAATAATCAAATGAATGTATAAATTCCAAAATGTGTATGATTTAGTAGACTAAAAGATCTTGTTAAAAGCTAATCTAGTCTTTCGAATTATCTTGTAAAATACTAGACCACATGTCAAAAAGCTTCCCTTATGCCTAGGAATGTGTCGACGATTGTCGAGTCCAACCATTCTCCACCTTGTGTGACTCATGGTAGCCCTTTTCACAATAAAAAGTATACAAAAATTTTAGTGCTATCGTTTCTAACTTCATTACAATACCAATTTTTGTTTACTTTTTCTTCTTAAGAAATCTTCTTAAAAAATACAGAATAATCATTCGAACTCGTGAGTGAGCTAGCTTTATGTTAACAAGCATTACAAAATGGTGCCCTTTTACTTTATGCCATTAATTGTTTTTAGGTTCTCAAAAAGCTTCTACTTCTCAAATGGGGATATAAGGAAACCAATAAGGGTAGGTATCTCCTAAATATTAATGGCAAAACCTAAATCGAGGTTAAGATATTCTTACAATAATAAAACAAATGTCAATATTGGTGTAAATCTATACATATTTGAAGGCCTTTATACTAGTAGATATTCTCTTCATGTTTATCAATTAAAAGAAGATTAATTTCACCGTTGGATTGAACAAAAAAAGACTAATAATTATCTCTTAATACATCTTGCTTTTTATCGTAGACAACTTACTATGATCAAACAAGAGTTGGAAATTTCACATTATAAATGCTAAAGCCTTTTTTCCCGTAATGAATCCAGCTAAACATTATGTAGCAAATAAACATGTAATGCATCTTTTGTTTTTGTGACAACAAGCCTCACTAGCTAAGAGAAACAACTATAATGAGGATTTTAAAAAAAAAAGCAAAATGAGAATGGGTTGGTCAATTAAGACTTTAATGCAAGTTTTGGAGTTGCAAATCCATCAATGGAAATGAATACATGAGGATGACTCAATGAGCATATTTTGTTGAGTGGATTTATCTACGTACTATTAACATGTTAGTGTATGTATCCCCTTATATTTCTAAGTAAACCTTGAGCCATATTAGTGTCATGCAATAATAAATATCATGAGATTGCTACTAAGGTTGATGCTACTAAATTGAGGATTGGTTAGTCAACTAAGACTTTAATGCAAGTTTTGGAGTCATCCATGCATTAATGGAAACAAATGAAGACATAAGGATCACATATGTCGTTCAATGGATTAATCTACATACTATGATGTGAGTCTATTATCACCTTATATTTTTAGGTAAGACTTTAGTCAGATTAGTGTCATGCATTAATAAAAGTCATGAAATTGGTAAATTATTGAATAGGATTCTAAAATAAATGGATGCACAAGGTTGGTGCTTCCTTGAGGAGAGGTGTTTGGCATGAGCAACAAGGGACATATATCCATGTAATGCCGAAAAGTTGGAATTGTTGATAAGATGGAGTGGAGTAAATTGGCCCAACGGAACTACATGCGTGGAGACTTGCATGTGTGGTTCTTTCTGTTAGGGGGATTCAGATAATGAGGGAGCGACGCCTACCCCACTTGGTGCACAAAAACATTAATTGAGTATAAAACGTATTTGTACGCTTTCCCTCATTATGATTGTTTGGAGCGTGACTGTGAGAAGTCAAAGAATGATTCCACCATGGGTTAATATCTTAAGTACTTTTCCTCCCTTCAATGGGAAGTAATGGAAAGTCACCAACTTTGAAGGAGGTTGTTGGTCAATGCCTAGGTGAGTGTTTAATCTACATAATTATTTATCCTTCTCTCCCTCTTCATGCACAAAAGACAGTGTGAGCCTTAAATTGGATGCTTCCATAAACACTCTCTCTCATTAAAATTGATGGATCATAGACCATAAAACACAGTAACTATTATAATAGACCATAAAATATGATAGAATCCCTCTTTTAATTGTTCAAAAGTGTTGTTTCATTGATGTAATCCATAAACTTGTTGGTCTTGCCTAACGTGTATCTTTGCACATAATTCTCATAATCTTCTTGCTATTCCTCACATCATTTGCATATTTCATTCTACATGTACCAATTGTTCGTGTACATGGCTGACCTAAAGGGAAAGGTCTACGAGTGTGATATGATTCTTGTGTTTTGGGTGGAGTGCTCACTGCTTACATGGATTACATTGAAAGCCTTGAGAAAGAGGTATTGCAACTTGCAAGTGATATTCGTGTTGACAATGAGTTGCCTTGGGAATGTATATATTTCTATATATATATATAGAAATTTATGCATGTTGACATGCATTTCAAAACTAGTTCTAAGGGGTTTTTTCCACCCTTAACCTCAAGTGAGCCTAAAGGTTAATTACATAAGATAATATTATTTCTATAAGTTTAAAAAAAAATTAGACAATTGCTTAGACTATGTTGAAAGAGCAAGTACATATATTTTTACATGTAAAACGTGAGGTTTGCATGGAGACTACATTCGAGGAAAATAATATGATTATTGTCAAGTAACCACCCCCCCCCCTTTGATGTCTCCCAGATTTTGTGGATATTTTTGTCACTACGTAATAAAACTTATAATGTTGGTTGGTAGTAAATAAGTCCCATGTAGTTTTTAGCTATAGGTACTTACATTAAGTAGTTAGTCCGAAAGGTGATGTAACTAGTCTCATTTTCTTGAACTTGATCGGAGGGAGATTCCCTGATTTATGTATAAGCCTCCTTGTACAATCTCTTTGTAATAATCCTTCCTAACTGATGGGAAAGTAGCTTCATTTTGGAAACAAAAAAGTCCCATGTAGTTTTACATATTTTGTATAAGCAAACTTGTAAAGAAGATCAACAAATGATGATATTATGATTAGATGTTATGCTTTCAAAGATTTCATAGCCTAATATCATAAGCTAGAAAAATCAAATAAAAAGACACCTCAATTTGTTCTAATACCAAGTCTTGGGAAAATGGTGAGGTCATTTCAAACAGAACAATAGTTATGGGCATTGGCTATTATCATTTTACTAAAATGTTATCAAAATTTTAGTTTCAAGGGTAGAAACTCTTTGTAAGGTAGAGTATTTGTACAACACCCATATTTGTAGGTGTGACGACTACGAGCTTAGTGTTGTAGGGATGAAGACTAAACTATGTATTGTGAACACCTCAATAGGTTAGGTAATAGTGGACTTACACATACAAAAGCTAGCTCTAGCTCTATGCTATTTATGGCCAAGTTAATGCTACATACATCTATAGTTAAGGAGTGAGTCTACGCTAGAGACACTTTTCTAGTACCTTACAAACAAGCTTGCCAAATTTACGAAAAGTTTGTAAAATGTTAAAAGCTACTTTATTTATTTGGTTTTTGTAGGGAGCTTATAAAGTGTTAATGCAAGAGATATGGAGTGAAGTGGTAACCCTCTAAAGAGCCAATATGACGGCCTCAAGGGTGACTTTAATGGAGTTGAAAGACAACGACTAGCCTTCATCACACAATGGTCGTCCTCCCCCTTTATTGAGTCGGTGGGCATCCACATAAGATGAACCTATCGTGTCCCTACAGGGATTTGTATATACTAATCTCATGTGTAAAATTTTATAACTAATGGAAGGAGTTTTTTTTTGAAAAATAAAATAGAATAAAAAATAAAAAAATAATAGAGAAATAACAATATGAAACAAGTAACATGGGTATCTATCCCCTTATATTTGAGATGTGAATGGTTGTCCAATAGAAGTCCCCCATTTTAAAAGGTCCATTCACATTCAATAATGGAGGAAGCAAATATTTCTTCTGCTATTCTATCTTTGCTTTGATTATTTTGTGGAAGTGAACTTTCCACATGGAAAAGAATAAAAACAAATATGTTTTTTGCTAGTGTTGCATTAGGACAACATAACGTAGAAGTTATGTAAAGTCATGAGAATGCATTGTGATATTTTTAACTATGCCTATTCTACTATGGAAAAATGTGAATCATAGATGTCTTTCAAATGTTTATATCTTGTAAAGAAAGAGTACAAACAAGAGAGATTCTAGCTCCTTTCCTCCCTGCAATCAACGCCTTACTTGAGCCATTCTTATATAGGGCTTGAGCAGCACACCTCCATTCCCACGGTAGCTCAATCACCTTCATCACTTCTTCAAGGAAATACCATTGCACTCAATCATAGGCTTTCTCGAAGTCAAACATCAGATAAGCTAAGTTTTGCTTGGTCTCCCTTGCTGTTGCAACAACCTCCCAAAACAATATCACATTGTCCATAATAGATCGATGCTCCATGAAACCGGTTTGATTGGTTTGGATGATATCTCCTAGAAAGGGCTTGACTCTCTGCACTAGTATGTTAGCAATTTTTTTATAAATGAGATTTAAAATGGTGACGGGACTCCATTGTCTAATCTCGTGCGACACCTTCTCTGATTTAGGAATCATGTATATCAATCCTTCATTGAAGCTGCTCGCAATC
Organism: Azolla caroliniana; assembly: GCF_043228905.1. Taxonomy (NCBI): domain Eukaryota; kingdom Viridiplantae; phylum Streptophyta; class Polypodiopsida; order Salviniales; family Salviniaceae; genus Azolla; species Azolla caroliniana. Next base: position 3,194 of record NW_028230837.1, on the reverse strand, counting down.
CTTCTCGTTCTCCACATTTCCTAGAATCCAGCTTCCAAACTAGGAAAAATATGCTCCCAAAATTCCACGAAGAAGGCGTTGGGAAGGCCGTCAACTCCAAGGCAAGCCCTGCTATGAATCCTATCCTATCTCTTCCTTCTCTATGGTCTTTGACAACTGTGATTTGGCTATCTCTCCAATCTTGGTCTTCAAGCATGCAACTACATGATGCATCAAGTGAATCAATGGGGCTTCTATCAACATTGGAGCTAAAAGGTCTCTATAATACTTCGTTGCCATTTGCAAGATTTCATCTTGGTCAGTTGTCACCGAATCATCCTCTCTCTTAAGACTTAGAATAGGATTTCCCTTTAGTTTTGGAGCCTTGGTGAGAAAAAACTCACTCTTAACTTTATCTCCCTTGACAACCCACTGTGCTGCCGACTTTCTGAAGAGGAATTGCTCCCTTTGCTGCCCAATCTCCTACAACACCCTTGTGGCTTCCTGCAGTCTATCTTTTGCCCAAGAACAGCGTGGGTCCACTTGCGTAAGCTTTTGAGTTGAGGTGACTACCTTCCTCAAGCGTTGTAGTTGGGAACGACACCTTACCATCTCCTCTCTAGCCGCTTTCTCAAGAGCATGAGAAGAATTAATAATCATTTCCTCTAATACATGTTACGGGTCGTCGAATGATGGAGATGCTGACCAGATGTTAATCACTTCTTCCTTAACCTTCTAGATACCAAAAATCTTCGGAGGAATCCTCAAATTGCACTCACTCTTCTTCTTATGAATAGGATCGAGAGTCAAGGAAACTGGAAGGTGATCAGAGTAAGTAAAGCCAATTAGAATGGATGTGCAAGCGCTCCAATCCTCAAATTTGGGGCTCACATAGATGTGGTCCAATCTAGAATGACATCTTTCACTCTCCTTCCAACTAAATCGTGAAAACAACAAGGAGTTCTCCTCAACCACCATACTAGAATGCCAAGAATCTTTGATTCCAAGCATATTAAATAGGAAACCCCATGCTCTAAGCTCCTCTCCCTGTAACAAGTTCGAGTGAGCCCCCAGACACTCTCAGTCATGTTGAAATCTTCTGCTACTATCCAGTTGTCATAAGAGGGAATTTTGTTTGCCAGCTCGCTCCAAAAAGAGGTCCTCTCACTGCTACTATTTGGTGCATAGACATTCAAGACCCCAAATTTCACATTCCTCCATTACAAGTAACAGAACATGACCCTTCCTTCTATCAATATGCCATGGTCCAAAATGGCGATATTCGGTGACTTTCTCACCGAAATACAGACTCCACCTCTCCTCTCTAGTACGCCGTGAGCTAGAGCCCACCATGTGTGCCAATCCCCTGGCAACGAGTCGTTGAACAATTCTATCCTTTCTCAGCCAAGGTATTGCTCTTGTAAGAGCAAAATATCAATCTTCCTACATAAGCTAACAACTTCAAATTCCTTCCTAAAAATTCGCTTCTCAAGCAGATGATGGGACCCACCAAGTCCTTGCACATTCCAAGAGAAAAGTCTCATTGACTTGGGTTCAAAAGAAAGGCCAAGGGAGATTCACCCTTGCTCGACAAATATGTCGTCATCATACTCCATATGTTTTCCCACTCCATTCTTATTTCCCTTTTTTGATCAGTGGGTAATTCACCACACTGGAAGTGGAACTGACCAGGATTTAGCATAAGATCGTGCACCCTCCATATGCAAACCAAGGGAACATTTGGACCAAGTTCAAGAATCTCCCCATGTATATCAGGGAGCTCTTCCATTGTGCATGCAACCCCTTAACTTCGTTTTCAGGTATAAGGTATCGCATACACACTGTTCCCCTATTACAGAACATCTTCAAAGAGGATTCTTCTCCCCTTCCATCTTCCAAATCAGGCTCCAAGTCGAAGGAGCAACCGATCTCTAGTCTACTAGAGTCACTATTGATGAGGACCATTTGTGCTCTATTCCAACCATGAACTCTTTCCTTGGGAGTACCAATGTTCACTCTGACCTTCAGTACCTCCATACCTTGCATCTTCCAATCTTTCATCATAACAAAGTCAACTCCCACAATTGAGGGATTTCCAGCCTCAATCTGGGCAATCATTTTCTGCACTTCATTAATACCCATGTTCACATGACTTTCCTTGTCCTTCCCTTTCCTAATCCACGCCTTAACCGTTCTTCGGTTTGATGAAAATCTCTTGCCCCGACTTTCAGACGGCTCTACAAGTGTTTCTAGGGTCTCGACTCTTGGAAGCAAATCAATCGGAGTCGTCAAAATTATCTCACCCTCTTGGGGTTCCTCTTCCCTTTGTGACAAGATATCAAATTTGTTCGAACTGGAACTGGCACTTGTAGGAGGACCCTTTTGATTGTGAATGCTAGACCTAGCCACTTTCCTGGGCGTTACCCATCCTTCTTCCCCAGTGACTTGCTTCCCAACATGAGCGAGGATCCTCTGCCCTCCCATCACCGAAATTGGGTTATCGGGCATCTTGGTGCCCTGATTTCCTTTGCCTTCTCTTTTCTTCCAATACAAAGGGCACTGTTTGGCCCTGTGACCCATTTCTTTACATGCAAAGCACTGGCCCGGCAAGCCTTCATTGCTAACCTTCACCATCCTTAGGCCAAAATCCTCTGTGTGGACTCAAATCTCTGTTGGCTGTTCTTTTATGTCCCTAACCAACACCTTAAGCTTGGGGATTTCTGCAACCTTATCGGCAAATGAAGGTTTCTCTATACATACCATCCCTATATTGTGTGCCAACTTTGGGATCAAATGATGGATTTGGAAGGGTAGGTTTGGGAAGCATACGATAATGACTATTGGAGTGCCCGTTTTTTATGCTCCTCCATTGTATTAAAGTCTGGACTCCATTCCAAAATCATGGCTTTGACATACTTGAGCGTAATCCATTTTGTCGTTTTCTAAATGAATGTATTGCTCATATCAAGCTCACGTCCTACTAGCTCTCTGCCCAATGCCTTCAGAGTTGCAATACATATTCACAAGATTTTATTTTCTCTGCCCAATGGATATACACTTTTATTTTCTCATAATCAGACCCCTATTTGTAGCTTTGTATTAGAGCAAAAGAAGGGTAATCAAGACAAAACTTTTGGATTTTCCATAAAGCTCTATTTGTGGTCCAGAATTTCTTGCACATTATGGCCTTCTTCTAAGATGACATGGTGATAATT
>NW_028230836.1:0-28165 GCF_043228905.1 Azolla caroliniana | reverse complement strand
GAGAGGAAGGATACAATGCGAGACTCAGAGGCAATGACCTCGAGTTTTATGTTTTCGCCAACCGGCGATTACAACAGAAAATACTTTCTGTTTCTTTATTACACTGTGTGTGTGTCTCTCTGTACAATCATAACAACTCATCAACAATTGATTGCCCTAAGTCCTATTTATACTTATATGACTTTAGGACTATTTACAAATATGGCCATCATAGGCACACTAGATTCAACATATTTACAGATATGTCCCTGGATCCGGTTCACACCGGATCCATCCAGATACCTTCCAGATCCGTCCGATCTGGTTCCTTCCTTTGGTTCATCCGATCTGTCTCATCCGGAGGGACCAGATTCCCAACACAGTTGACTGCTCCTTGTCTTCGATTGTCGGCTCTCAGTCCGACCAATCAGCTCCTCGGATAGGAGGGACATATTCCTAACAATAACTATACAAAGAAGAGGATATCATGACAAATGACCCCTTTGGTTAAATAATCAACTGTACTTCACTAATTACAAGAGATTGATGCAAGGCTCTTAATACTAATTGATGTGGTTGATAATGAATCTCAAAGGTTATCGGATTTTGAAGATGCCAAACGATGATTATGTATTCCCCCAAATTATGGATTTATTTGGGAGAAATTACAAGATATACCATAGTTGCATGGATCTTTGCCAATGAAAACAAATGTTGCACTTTGGGGGGATTGACGGTTAAAGGATGATACACACTTGTTTTAGGTCATTACAAATATATTGCATCATCATGCAAGGGCATCATTACCTTGAATATCACCTAAAGTAGAAAATATGTGGAATGTATGCAAGTCAATGCAAGGTAGTGGCAAAATTTGCAACGTGGTTGTCAATTCCATTTTCCATTTCTTGTAAAGATATTCATAGAGAGTCATGTTCGGTGGGCTCCCATTAGGTTCAACCTTAGAGAGACAAGGACTAGGATCAAGAACGTGCTTCTTTTGCACCATTCCATTCGAGGAAAGTACATATAGGTTCATTAAATGTCTTTTATCACATATAATTTGGAAGTACTTATCGAATATTTGACAAGTTTTAACGCGTTCTTATTTGAGGCCTCAACAATGGGTTTTTTCTCAATATGTTCAAAATGGTCCAAATGACGGGTTGGAGATATTGTTCCAATTTTTACGATATTGGGGAATTGTGTTGGCAATTGGAATATGCGTAATGCTTTCATGTTTAATAGTAAACATGGGGTGAAAGCCTATGTAAAGAATCGAGTGCGATTCTATGCAGCGGAATAGGTTAACGATGTGTGTTATGTGTGTGTGAAAGAGGAGAGAGGAGAGACACAAGATAGATAGAAAATGAAATACTCAAGGTGTATATTAACAAGAAGTAGAGAACAACTACACAGAGATAATGAGCACTACAAGGGAGATTAACCGACACTTACAAAATAGGAGGAGGGTGCTTTATATAAGGCTACCCTCTCACTAAACCACTCATTCACTCTCTAGAATCTTTGGGAGTGTGGAATCTCATTAACTATGTGTCATAGAGTGTAACTCCTATGCCACATGAGTTATGTTACAAGTCTCATTAATAATGTGTCATAGAATGTAACTCCTATGACACATTAGTTATATTACATAGTGGTGGTGTGTAACTCCCTAGTGTGTTTACACACTAGAATGGATTGAGTTTGATTCTCAACACACCCCTTCAAGCACAACTTTCGGCATCAATCGGCTTTCGGGTTTTAGTTGTTGGTGTCCACTTCAAGTGGTATCCGGTTCTCTTTCTGTTACTCCCCCTCAAGCTTTCATGAATTGCCGAAACTTGTCGGCTCCTAGGGCTTTCGTGAAGATTTCGACTGTTTGAAGATTTGTGTTGATGTGTTGAAGGTCGACACCCCCTACAAGGACACGTTCTTTGATGACGTGGTAGTGCACCTCGATGTGCTTTTTTTGAGCATCGAAGACTGAGTTTCGAGCAAGATGAATACTACTGAGATTGTCGTAGTAGAGCAATATTGGATCATTGATGGAGACGTTCAGATCCTTCAGTATCCTTTTGAGCCATACGGCTTCACAAGCAGCAATAGTCGCGCCCCTGTATTCGGCTTTTGTATTGGATAAGACGATGGTTAGCCGCTTCTTGCTGCTCCATGATATGACCCGGATGCCAATTAAAACTACGAAGCCCGAAGTCGATCATCGGTTAGCTTTCAATCGGCATCCATATACCCTTCAAGTTGAATTGGCGTGGCCGATTTATAAATAGTGTTGTAGTCCATTGTTCCACTCCCGTATTGTAACAATTGCTTAGAACAATCTAAATGAATATCCCGTGGAGTTTGCATTAATTGACTAAGGAGATCAACTAGATAGCTGAGGCCAAGTTGAGTGATCGTGAGGTAGATAAGACTTCCGACAAGTTGTTGATTGTGTGTTGGCTCACACTTTGTGGTGTAGGAGTCGGCATCCAGTTTGAGGTTTTAGTTGAGAGGGGTAGTGACAAGTTTACACTTTGTCATCCCAAACTTGAAGAGCAGATTAAGGATATAGTGTCACTGGGAGATCATGATGCACTCAGAGGTTTGAATTACATCAATGCCTAGGAAGTAATGAAGCTCTTTCATGTCCGTCATCTCGAATTTTCCAAAGAGGAGGGACTTGACCTTATTGATGTTGACTAGCTGCTCACCGCCAATTACAAGATCATCCACACGTAGAATGATGAAGATCAGACTTTTAGAATTTCTTTTCACATAGAGAAGGTTGTCAGACTTGGAGATTCCGAAGCTGATTCGATGAAGATATTGAGTGATCTTGGAATGTCAAGCCCGAGGCGCTTGCTTAAGGCCATAGAGTGGCTTCTTTCATCGGCACACTTCTGTTGGATGTGTGCTTGATTTGAAGCCATGCGGTTGTGCCATGTGCACCTCCTCTTCTAATTCTCCTTGAAGAAAAGCATTCTTAACATCCATTTGATGGAGATGCCACCCTTTTGTTGTTGTGAGCGCAATCATGGTTTGAATGGTTGTTGTCATGATATGGCAAAACTCGAACCCATGACCTTATGTTACATGGATCAAGCTCTTGACCATTAGACTATATGTTGTAATACAAAGGATATTATTTTCATTTAAGTTTTACTATAGAAAATTGATGTATATTCCAGATTTCTCTGGAACATTCTAGAAACTTCAGGAGTACTCCTGAGAACACTATAAAAGGAGGCACAAGGCATTATTTCGAACCAAATCGGTTCAACGCTAGTCTTAAGCCTCCTAGCCATCCTTGTATATTCTTTTCACATAATATATCGTTGTCATCATCATTCTCTCTCTCTCTCTCTCTCTCTCTCTCCTTCTCTCGAGTGTTCTACACCCTCTTTTCCTCTTAGTACTAATATTCATCTCTTAGTACTAATTTCCTCTCTGTCTCAGTACTATTCCTAACAATTTGAACCGATTTTTCACCTCTTTCCTCCTCTTCCTTTTATCTTCGTATGTTTCCCTCCCTTCATACTAATATTTTATTCCTCTTTCCTCTCATCCTATGGCCACTGTTAGCGGTCAAGAATATCAATCCGTTTTCTCGGACCTGCAATGCTTGAAAGAGAAATTCCTTGCTTTGGAACAAGAAAATCAACGGTTGTTGGGGGATCTTCAACAAATCTCCTTAGAAAAGAAACAGACACAACAACAGGGGGAACTAGTGTTATGTGTGCAACAACTCGAAGCAACCATAGTAGCAATGCAACAACAAGGACCTAATACGCAAGGGATTCATAAAGAACCCAATATCGGCCTTCCCATGAAATTCGATGGAACGCGATCACAATTTAGAGGATTCCTTAATTAGGTACGATTAGTCATTCAAATACATCCTTCCCGATATCCCACCGATGCATCATGAGTGGGTTTAGTAGGCACATTGTTAAGTAGCTCAACTTTGGCATGGTTCGCTCCTTTACTGAACAATTCTGAAGAGTTTTTAAGTGAGTTTAATGCTTGTTTTGGAGATACTAACAACATAAGGACAACAATCAACAAAATCCGACGATTACGTCAAGGTGATCGTCCAGCTTCTGCATACGCTATAGATTTCTACCCACTCGCCTCTGATATCCCCTGGGATGACCATGCACTAATGGAGCAATTTTGTTATGGTCTACGTAATAGTGTCAAGGATTTACTCTTGACCTTCCCCGAAGAGCAAAAGTCATTGACAGAAGCAATCAGTCGCATAGTGAGATGTGACAACCGTCTTTTCGAACGACGTTCGGAACGTCGGTTCCAGATGCCAAGGGCAAGATCAGATCCCAGCTACACCTCAGTGGTAACAAAACCTTTTCCAAGGGAGTCATATAATGCATCTCTAGTGAATACTCCAACTCCGATGGAAATTGACACTACACATCGTCGTAGACCATTATCGGAAGAAGAAAAGTAGTGACGTCGAGCAAATCGACTATGTCTTTATTGCAGTGGACCAAGGCATATTGCAGTGAACTATCCCCATAGGCCAAGAAGACAGGTAAACCAAATAGTTGCTAGTTCTAATTGTACTAAACCTGAGTCTATTTCAGTAGGAATATATGATAGTCCTAATAGTACTAAAAGGACAAATCTATCGAACAAATTTAATGTCCTTAGTTAGTTAGAAGAAGAGTTAAACGACTAAGTCTAGCAAAAATAGGAGCTGTTTGGTTGGACAACCCTAGATCTGTGCAACCCATTAGTGGTTCCATTCCCTCTAAGCAAGTTAGCAATGTGTTCTTAGCTCAAGTAACAGTTAGTACTAAAAGTACCCCTCTAGTACATGTCTCAACACTCCTAGATTCCGGAGCTAATTCTTGCTTCATGGATAGGAATTTTGCCCAAGCTCATCACATATCCCTAAGAAAACTCCCATGTTTAGCCTCTATAGTAGTCATTGATGGTCGTCCCATTGCTTCCAGAAATATCATAGAATAGTCAGAGCCTGTTAATATTGTCCTAGATAATTTAGTGTGTCTAGTATCATTTAATATAATTAGTATCCTAGAACATCCCATTGTTTTGGGATTACCATGGATCGAATTACATAACCCAGACATAGATTGGAGAACAAGAGAAATCCGGTATCGACAAACCCGAGGATCTACTCATAAGATTGTAACAATTTCGCTACATTATTTGCGTGATGAAGGACGAAAGGAAGAGATGTTTCTCTTCATAGTATTAGTAAAACCCTCCAACACCACTAAAGAGGAGTCCACCGTTCACCTTCCAAACAAGTATCGTCATTATGCCGATGTGTTCGATAAAGTACAAGCCAATATGCTTCCTCACCATCGACCATATGATTGCCCCATCGATTTACAAATGGGAAAAGAGCCACCATGGGAACCGATCTACAATTTGTCACCAAACGAGCTAGAAGTCCTTCGAGCCTATATAGAGGAGAATTTGGCAAATGGTTTCATTCGACATTTGAAATCTCCAGCCGGCGCACCCATTGTCTTCGTTAACAAAAAGGATGGATCACTTCGTCTCATCGTAGATTACCGTGGCTTGAATAAGGTCACTATCAAGAATAGGTATGCACTTGCCCTTATCTCAAGTCTTTTAGAACGGATCAATGGTGCAAGGTTCTTCACAAAGATCGACTTATGAGGAGCAGATAACCTCGTACGGATCCGACCAGGAGATGAATGGAAAATCGTGTTTCACACCAGATATGGGCACTTCGAGTATACGGTGTCGTGAAGATTTTTGACAATAGTGTGAAACTTGTGAGGAATATACAAAATCGAGTATGAATCATATAAAACAATAATAGTGAGAATACTATTTTAAATAAGTTTAATATCTTAATACAAAAAGATGGAGGTCTTCAAGAGCTTTCGAATGCACTTTACTACATAAGCAACGGACATCTAAGTCTCAAGTTATGTGGGTAGGAAGTTTGCAAAGGAAAAGAGAAAGATAAAACTGTGAGATAACCCACATAGACAGGAAAAATAAGGATCTGACCATATATAAGGTAGAGCAAAAGCTATTATCTTTGTGTCTATGTGAGGAGCACACATGTTCCGGAGACTTGGGCAGTTGCAAAAAGCTAAGGTGAGACCCAAAAGATGGACGGTGGTGATACCCATGTAGGACACTCCATCTGGAGACTTGGGCAGTTGCGTTGAGATGTCGTGAAGATTTTCGGCAATGGTGTGAAAATCGCATAAAACATACGAAATCGAGTATGAATCATATAAAACAATAATAGTGAAAATACTATTTTAAATAAGTTTAATATCTTAGTACAAAAAGATGGAGGTCTTCAAGAGCTTTCAAATGCACTTTACTATATAAGAAAAGGACATCTAAGTCTCAAGTAATGTGGGTAGGAAGTTTGCAAAGGAAAAGAGAAAGATAAAACTGTGAGATAACCCACATAGATAGGACAAATAAGGATCTCACCATATATAAGGCAGAGCAAAAGCTATTATCTTTGTGTTTGTGTGGAGCATAGAAAGTTTAAGGTGACTTGAACTAAGCTAATTGGATGAGTGGGTGTAAAGGTTTGCGGGACCGGCAACAGAACCGGCGACCGACAAGCATCAACCGATCGACGACCGGCAAACGACTCGGGATGCGGATTGAATCGGATTGGGATGCAGACTGGTTGGACGGATCGGTTGGGTCGGTTGATCGCGGTGCATAGTGTCTTAACGATATTTGGTCCAAAAGCCTAATAGTATTTTGTGCATAAAAGAAAAATATGTAAGCAAGACTCGAACTTTGCACCTCCAAGATAGAAAGCAATAGGTTACCATTAAGCCAAATAATTTCTTTAGGGATTATATTTTTATCATTATAGCTTTACATGTAAATTCTCATCTTGATTGAGTGACATGTGATGCATGAGCACCAAATGGCAAACATGCATCACATGCATTGTATGCATGTCTTGTACCCTCACATGCATCATATGCATGGGAGCATCTATAAAAGGGTGGATGAAAAAGATCAAGGGGGGCTTGGTACTTTATATCAAAATTAATATTAAGATAAAAATTCGTTATCCAATTGTATTAATCTTGTTCTTCAAATCTAAAGTCAAGAGTTCAATCTTAATCTCTCTCTCAATCTAAAGTCAAGTGTTATATCTTATCTCAATCTCTCTCTTTCAATCTATCTTAAATCCTTTCTCGCTAAAGCTAGTGCAAACTTCCAGTCCTTCCGGTCCAGAACCCCGGTAGTTCCACCTCACGATCCGCACTTAGTGACGGATCTTCACGACAATGGTCATGCCATTCGGCCCCACTAATGCGCCAACAGTCTTTTAGCACATGGGAAATGATATATTCCGAGATCTCTTGGATGTTTGTTTGATCATCTATTTGGATGATCTACTGGTTTATTTGAAAAGTTCCCAAGAAGAGCATGATTCTCATGTAATGTTAGTACTAAAACGATGATTTGAGAACATGGTCTTTATGCAAAGCTGGAAAAATGTAGTTTTGGGTGCAACCAGGTAGAATTTCTAGGCTATGTCATTTCCTCGGAAGGCATCTCCATGGATCCAGCTAAGGTCAAAACGGTGGTAGAGTGGAAGACTCCGCGTTCATTGCAAGATTTGCTATGATTTTTAGGCTTTGCTAATTTCTACCACAAGTTTATACATGATTACTCAAAGCTTGTTTTGCCTCTCACACAACTTACGAGAAAGGGACAATCTTTCGTTTGGTCTGAAGAAGCAGACATGGCTTTTGAGAGTCTTAAGAAGGCATTTACATCAGCTCCTATTCTAGCTCATGTTGATCCGGAAAACCCATTCATCATTGAAGCAGACGCATTGGATTTTGCCTTGGGTAGCATTCTGTCACAATAAGGCGATGATGAAAAGCTACATCCTGTGGCTTTCCACTCACGCAAGTTTGACGCCGCAGAAATCAACTATGAAATTCATGATAAGGAGCTATTAGCAATAATGGACTCTTTTATGCAATGGAGGCATTTTCTAGAGAGATCTTCTCATCAAGTCACCGTATTCAGTGATCACAAAAACTTTGCCTACTTTCAGAATGCTCGTGTGTTAAATCGACGTCAAGCTCAGTGGGCCCAATTCCTCACTCATTTTGACTTCAAAATCACATATCGTACGGGGAAGCAACAAGGGAAGGCAGATGCATTATCACGACGCTCCTATCTAGCACCGCGTCCTGGCAAGCCAGCTTTCGATAACCAAAAGCAAGTAATCCTCGGACCGGCACGACTGCAAGCAACGCATGTCTTCGGATGCCTTTGGATTCCCTCGTTATCAATACCATACGTGAGGACTTGAAGACAAATGCTTTCACCCAAGAAATTCTAGCACAAATTGATCCCTCTTGAGCATCTTGTTCACAATTGCAATAACCACTGCCAGTCTATTGACAATTCAAATGTCATGATGGATTACTATTCTTTAAGAAACTCTTGTATGTTCCTAATGGTTCTTGTCACCTTCGAGTAGTCCAAAACTGTCATGACACATATACAGTTGGGCATTTTGGTAGTACTAAAACTTTAGATTTAGTATAATGATCATTCTAGTGGCCCCATATGCGATAATTTGTCGAAGATTTTGTTCGGACTTGTGATACATGTTGCAGAGCAAAAATGCTAAGGAATCATCCATATGGTTTATTAGACCCATTACCAATTCCAAGCAAGCCGTGGCAATCCATTGCTCTAGTTATCATGACAGATCTTCCGGTCTCTAAGGGATTCGATGCGATCTTAACAGTAGTAGATCGATATACGAAGATGGCCCATTTCTTGCAATGTACTAAGGAAATCTCCAGTGAAGAAACCGCCAAAACTATCATGTGTGAAGTATGTCGGCATAATGACCTTCCCGATAGTATCATCAGCGACCGTGGACAACAGTTCGTCTCGAAATTCTGGAAGCACCTCTTTAAAATGCTCAAGATCACTTGTAACCTCTTCTCCGGCTACCACCCGCAAACAAACGGCCAATCGGAACAAACAAATCAAAGACTGGAGCAGTATCTTCGGTGCTTTCTAAGCTATCATCAAGATGACTGGGGGGATATTCTCCACTTCGCCGAATTTGCGTATAATAACTCTGTCCACTCATCGACAAAGGTTACACCATTTTATGCTTATACGGGCTGTCACCCCTGGTGGTGTGTATTTGAAACCCCAGAGTTACCCACAAATCCTTGCGTAGAGGATTGTTTGGAGCGGTTACGGAAGATACAAGAGGATTTATCTACTCATCTACAACAAGCTCAACAAACACACAAGCTTTACGCGGATCGTCATTGGCTTCCATCTAGTTTTAACATTGGAGATCGGGTATGGCTATTACGACGACACATCAAGACTACTCGTCCATGCGAGAAGTTGGATTATTGACGATTAGGTCCTTTCCGTATTATCGGAAAAATTAATGATGTCGCTTTTTGTCTCGATCTACCTCCACAACTTCGGATACATCCAGTGTTTCATAGTTCTCTCCTCGAACCCTATCAAGACAACACCTTTCCAGGTCATATTAAACAACCTCCACCCCTAGTCGAACTTGAAGATGGACCTGAGTACAAGGTTGCCGCCATCCTGGATTCCAAGATTGTTCGCAACAAGCTCTACTATTTAGTCGATTGGCTAGGATATAGTCCCAACGAGCGTACTTGGGAACCAATAGAGAATGTGACCAATGCTCGTGCTCTTCTTGAAGACTTCCATCGTCAATATCCAGACAAACCGGGTCCTCAATCCAAAACGACTCGTGACACTCATCGTTTTAAAGGGGGAATAATGTCATGATACGGCAATACTCAAACCCATGACCTTATGTTACATGGGTGGAACTCTTGACCATTAGACTATATGTTGTAATACAAAGGATATTATTTTCATTTAAGTTTTACTATAGAAAATTGATGTATATTCCAAATTTCTCTAGAACATTCTAGAAACTTCAGGAGTACTCCTGAGAACACTATAAAGGAGGCACAAGGCATTATTTTGAAGCAAATCGGTTCAATGCCAGTCTTAAGCCTCTTAGCCATCCTTGTATATTCTTTTCACATAATATATCATTGTCATCATCATTCTCTCTCTCTCTCTCTCTCTCTCTCTCTCTCTCTCTCTCTCTCCTTCTCTCGAGTGTTCTACACCCTCTTTTCCTCTTAGTACTAATATTCATCTCTTAGTACTAATTTCCTCTCTGTCTTAGTACTATTCCTGACAATTATCATCTTTGCCACCGGGGCAAAGATTTCTTCATAATCGACCCCGTGTGTCTGCGTGTAGCCTTTCGCTACAAGTTGGGGTTTGTCGTTGTTGACAGTGGCATTGGAATTATACTTTACTTTGTAAATCCATCTACAATTGATTGCTTTCTTGTGAGGTGAGTGAAGAACAAGGTCCCAAGTTTTGACTTTGTTCAGTGCTCGCACTTCCTTGTCCATTGCTTCAACCCATTGTGGATCTTCAACGGTATGCATGTAGTCATTGTACCCGAATTGATTGACTAGGTTCTTTTCTCAGGTGGAGTGACAAAGTTTTTTGTTTGCCGCTATGAGTGCTTTCTTTACTTCGGGTGTCCTCATGATGGGAACACTGAATTCATTGTCAACTGTTTGTACCCATTCATCTGCATCACTCTTGTCGGAGTGGTTGTCCTCATACTTGAGCATTTTGGCCTTTCCTTTGTATGATATTGGACTTGGTTGTGACATGCTTTTCTCGCTTGTAGGCTCTTGTGGTTCACTCAATTTGGTTGAGATCAGGCTCTCCTCAGGTATTACCCTTAGCTGTTCATTGTCGTCCTAGTTGACTTCAAAATTGCCCATGATTTGTTGGGGCAAAGTAGGCTTAGGTGCATACCATGATGTTGATTCATCAAAGTTCACAACTTCATCGTTCATTGCTTCGACCCATTGTGAATCTTGAGCGGCTTCGGCAAAGCTTTCCGGCTCTCGAATGGTTGCCAGGTTCATCATAAAGGCATAGTGGTATGCCATGTAGTCGTTATACCCGAATTGACTGACTGGGCTCTTTTCTCAGGTGGAGTGACGAAGTTTTTCGTTTGCCGCAATTAGTGCTTTCTTTACTTCGGGTGTCCTCATGATGGGAACACTGAATTCGTTGTCAACTGTTTGGGTCCATTCATTTGCATCACTCTTGTCAGAGTGGTTGTCCTCATACTCAAGCATTTTGGCGTTTCCTTTGTCCAATATCGAACTTGGCTGTGACATGCTTTGTTCTCTTGTAGGCTCTTGTGGTTCACTCAATCTAGTTGAGGTCAGAATCTCCTCGGGTATTACCCTTAGCTGTTTGTTGTCATCCGGGTTGACTTCAAAATCAGTCATGATTTGTTGGGGTGAAGTCGGCTCAGGTGCATACCATGATGTTGATTCATCAAACACGACTTCGCCGTTCATTGATTCGACCCATCATGGATCTTGAGAAGCTTTGACAAAGCTTTTCGACTCTCGAACGGTTGCCATCTTCATCATAAAGGCATAGTGGTATGCCATGTAGTTGTTGTACCAGAATTGATTGAATTGGTTCTTTTGTCAGGTGGAGTGACGAAGTTTTTCGTTTGCTGCTATGAGTGCTTTCTTTACTTCGGGTGTCCTCATGATGGGAACACTGAATTTGATGTCAACTGTTTGTGCCCATTCATCTGCATCACTATTGTCAGAGTGGTTGTCCTCATACTTGAGCCTTTTGGCCTTTCCTTGTCTGATATCGGACTTGGCTGTGACATGCTCTGCTCGGTTATAGGCTCTTGTGGTTCACTCAAACTGGTTGAGATCAGACTCTCCTTGGGTATTACCCTTAGTTGTTCGTCGTTGTCCGAGTTGACTTCAAAATCAGCCATGATTTGTTGGGGTGAAGTCGGCTTAGGTGTGTACCATGATGTTGATTCATCAAACACAATGTCTCGACTTATGCAAACCTTTCAAGTAGATGGGTTGAAGCATTTGTAACCGTTTTGCTCAAGCGAGTACCCCACAAGGATGCACTTCTCTAACTATCATGGTTGTTCTCTTGTCTACGTTCTTCGGCATCAGACCCTCACCATCTTACCCAACGACTCCTGAACTTCTCTAAGACTCATGGCTTACACAACAGAAGAAGGAAAGCAACCATTGGGAGGCAAATTCATTATGCTCCTTTGCAACAACTATTCCAACATGTTCGCTTTCTTTTCAAGACTAACTTTTTATCCATCATAGCTCATGTAAAGAAGTAGAAGTAGAAGAAATTAATGGTGGTGGTGTTTGGGGAAAAGGAAGGAGAAGGAATTGGAAGGGAAAAGAGAACGATTACTCACGAAATAGTGAAACTTACATATTCATGATAAGAAGAGATTTTATGTCTACACCATTGTCATCAACGTCCAGGGAGCGATCCAGTGAATTGGCTCCTGCTTCTCCTACGATTGACAATACTATTGATGTTCAATTGGCACTGGAGGATGAGCTCGTTGTCCTCAATGAAGTCAAATTCTTGGAGTAGTACTCAGTTGTTGCCCAAATCGTTGAAAAACAACCGAGTAGAGGGGATCTCTGTCATCTTCTTTGGGCAACATTACAGGAGAAACTCGATAAGATTATTGATATACATCTGATGGGCCGAAGCCGCTATCATTTGGAGTTTGTAGAACATTCTTCTTTTTGTAATCGCCTTTCCATTCAATCGGTAGAGATTTCAGGTGCATGAGTTCTTTTTTTCCCATGGACCCACGGTTTTGATACGGCAGTTCTACAGGGCGGAGGCAACAGGATACTTTACGTGTACTACTGTTTTTCTAGGCCTAGATAAGGAGTGGAGGGAGGTTCTTCACAAAATTGGAGCAACAATTAGAAGAGTTCTACATGTTAACTCATCTACGTTTCTAACTTGGACATTGTAGAAAAAAGAGGAGCTCCGTCTATCAAGTTACTCTGTAAAAAGGATGCAGTTTTATCTAATTAGATGTGTCTTCTAAAGCTGCAAGGTAATATGTTTCAGAAAATTCAGAAAGTGCTTTATTTCGGTTTGCCTTACTAGTGTTTTTCTTGTAAAAAAATTGGCCATTTGGCAAAAGACTATTTTGGCTACCCCATGTGAAGCCTATTGCCGTTATGAATAATCAAAATATAGTGCTGTCACTACTTTGTTGCCTCATGAAATTTAGCAAGAAAAGGCTTTTGATAAAGTGGGCAAGGGGAAAAGTGTTGATATGCTTTGCTCTAATCTCCCTCAATTTGCACTGTTGGAATATAGTATGGACACTTTGAGGCAAGATATAGGAATGTTGGTTTCTGCTCCATCTATGGAGATTATTCTAGTCATTCCCCCTCCCTTAGCATTGCTTGAATGTAGTATGGTCCTGATTGAAAGCCTTATTGATAGATTTTGTGGATCTTCTACTACTATCTTGGGTTTGGAATTGCATGAGTGGGAGAAATTAATTTTCAAATATGAAGTTACTGATTTGTGGCATATTCCTACTTTCTCTCGCATGCCTAATTCTTTGTTATATTCACGTTCCAATCGAAGAAGTGCTGCTCTCAATTTGTCTAGAATAGATACGTTTTATGCAGATTCCTTTTTTTGGGATCGTGGAGGATATGTGGCTATTATATCGGGCACTTCGTTCTCCGATCATGCTCCAATTATGCTCAAATTTTGTATAGACAACCATACTTGTATTTCTCGATTGTACGTGCCAAGCTTTATTGTTGATGATGTGAATTTGCAACATACAATTTTTTCACTTTGGAGAATGGTTGTAGGGGATTCTGATTGTCAGAAACTACAGAATGCTTTTCAAGTAGTTTCCAACTTCTTTATACAACAAGCTAAGTTAAAACAAAGTAATTACACTAGAAAATTTTTGAATGCTAAGAGAGGTTTGACTTCTCTTCAAATTTTGCAATAAAAACACCCTCATTCTCAACATATTCATTCTGAATTACAAAATGTTGTGATGCTTATAACTTCTTTGTAGCAAAAATGTGTTCAATTTTTTTTTCAAGCCTCTGCAACAAGATGGTGTGCAAAAGGTGACACCATGTCAAAAACAATTTCCAACATGTTATGCCTAAAAGCAATAAAATTCAGATTGTGCCATTGAAAAGATCTGACGAAACTGTCACAATGGATAGAGATGAAATGAGGCATATTGTAGCCGTTTATTATGAGTCGTTTTTATCAGCAGATATTCCAAGTGCCGAAACTCTACAAATGCGCCAAAAAGTATGGACTGCTACTGCGGTTAAGATAACATCTCGGATATCGCATCAACTTTTCCATCCATTTTCCTCCTTTGAAATATTGTAGGCTATCAAAGGTGTTGGGCCCGATGCGTGCCCGGGAGTAGATGGCATGGGGAGAGAATTTTTCATTACACATTGGGATTTGATTGTTGATGATTTACTTGCAGCATTTCAAGAAATGTTCAATACAAGTATTTTGCCACAAATGGGGAAAGAGGGATTGATATGCCTCATTCCGAATGGTGATGTAGTTACGGATGAGGTTAAGGGTTGGCGCCCCATTACTCTATTGAATACAATTTACAAAATTTATGCTAAGTGTAATGTAATTAGTAGAAAGGGCACTTGCCCTAGACTAGTTGGTATTTAAACCAACTCTTTTTAACTTAGTTACTGTTGGATGTAATCTTATTGTTTTTCCCTTGAATACAACTTCTTGCTCTCTCTCTCTGTCTCTCTGTCTACTCTCTCTCTATCTTGCCTTACGTGCATTCACACACACGCACAACTCGCTTCTGTTGCACAACACCACCTATGTTTCTCCTTCTTTACACTAAGTTATTGGCTTTAAGATTACAACCCTTTCTTTCGGATATTGTACATGAATCTCACATGGGATTTATGCAAGAACGTAATATTTTTTATTATGTTTTTCTGTTCTGGGAATTAACAGGGATTGCAATGTAGAATAAAGAAGATCTTGCGGTACTTTTATTAGATTTTGAAAAGGCATATGACAAAGTTGATTGGAACTTCATGGAAGGTTCATTTTTGAGATTAGGTTTTCCTGTTCAATGGATTAAGGTTTTAGCTTCGTTGTATCATGAGGCCTTTAGTTCAGTCTTGGTAGCCGATGGGCAAACTAGAAAATTCTCTATTTCGTGTTCTGTACGTCAAGGCTGTCCATTGGCCCCATTCCTATTTTTGCTAGTAATGGAAACATTTTCAATGTATTTAAATTCTTCTCAAGTTTCTCTGAAGGGTTTGTTTTTGCCTGCAATGCAATAACAATTGTTGGATTTAGAATTCACAAATGATACTACAATTTATGTCCAAGGTAATGACGATAATTTAAGTAAATTGCAAGTAGTAGTGGAGAAATTCTGTTTAGCCTCTGGGCCAAAGATAAATTGGCATAAATCTCTTGGTTTTTGGGTATCACAAAATTCATTGCCTACTACTTGGATGCCTTCGCAAGAATTCAAGTGGGTTCTTGATGGAACCACTACTCATTACTTAGGTTGCCAAGTGGGACTTCATGTTAATGTAGATATGTTAGTTGCTCCTCTACTTTCTAAATGTGTGTGTAGAGCTATGTTGTCAATGCAAGGTGGTTGGAGTCAGCTAATGAGGCATAGGTTGTCTACTATGTGTTCGACAATATGTGGAATGTGGCAACCCTCATTAAGGTGGGCCTTTTTTGAGAATTTTCATTTGTTTAAAACAATCTTATCTCATAAGATAGATTTTTTAATGGAATTCTCACAAGTTGGTCAGCTGTTAAAAAGTTTGTGGTCCGGAAGATGCCTTTGACAACGGATGACTTGTTGAGACAACCTTTGACATGTATTTTTCTCTTCTCTAATGGAATGGGTTTTTTGCTTTGGTAGTTGTCCTCGGCTGAATTGGGCTTCTTTGAATGTATTAGTTGTAGGTAATGTTCAATCATGGGGATGCTATGTTATGAATCAACCATTACAATCTTTGTCGATGCTTTTAGTTCAAGGGGGTGCTATTATGTGCAATGATATGCAAGTGGTATTGGGACAATTTATGGCTTCATGGTCCCCCCATAGCAATCAGATTTGGTTTGGTTACTTATCTCCTTTCAAAGTTATTTTAGGAGCTAAAGTAACTAACACTACGAGTTATGCTATATACTTTAATGTGGATGATGATGGTAGATTGTGCCATGTATTTTTTGGATCAGATGTGTGAATGTCCGCCAATGTTTCAACTATTCGAGTAGTTGCAAGATCTAGAAAAAAATGGTTTTTGGATCCACTCTTTCAAGAATTCTTGTGGTGTTGTTCATTGTGGGTTTTTTGAAAAAAGCCTTTTTACAATTTGGACTAGGATCCGACTAATTATCAATGGTAAAAGTCGAGTGCTGGTGGAAATGGTAAACATTTGGAGTTTTCAAATATTCGGTTAAGCTAGGTAGAAATTTGTTCTTGCAATCAAAGTGTAAATGCCCTATGGCCATGAATCATTGGATTGCAAATAATGTGCATGCATTGCAACTTACCAAATTTCGGAAATGGTTGTGGAGTATGTAGTTGCCGAAAAAAGTGATTTGTTTTCGTTGGCTGTTGATGCATTATGCTCTTCCTGTTGGTGATTGGTTGAGGCAAAATCAAGAATATGCTTGTGGAATGCATTGTGGGGTATCTATGGATTCTTTTTTGCATGTGTTTTGTTTATGTCCTAGGAACAAGCAATTTTGGAGTAAGTTGTTTTTATTGCCGAGACAACATTATTCTCGTTCTATTTTCTCGTGGGGTGCAATATTATGGGGTGTCCATGGAGATGTTATAAAGTATGAAAGTAGGCATGCTTCTCATGTCTTTCACTTTTCTCATGGACACCTCTATCTCACCTCATTTCCATCTTCTATTCCACGGTTTAGAATTGAAAATCTAGTTATTTGGCATAGTATTACGTCATTAGCTCTTTCGATAATATGGAAACTGAGATGTGATACTGTTTTCAATGCTGCTTACATACATCTCCACACCATGCTTATTGAATTCTGGCTGTTATTTGTCCATACACTATGTGGTCAATATGATGATCTGCAGGGTTCGACTAATGTTCTATGGCAACGTCAAGTGGCCTTTAAGAAACGATGGCAAGGGCTTCCATTATTTTCAGATACAACTTTTGGTCTGAGGTGGAATTATGCCATACCTTCTTTTTGTTGCATAGCTCGTAGTTTTTGGTCCACTTGTTTCTTATATGATATCATCTATTTGATCAGATGTTCGTATTAGCCTTTGTATCACAATAGAAGTGAGATGAAATGTCGTCTTCTGTTTTTTTTGTGTACATTTCTCAAGTAATATACTAAGGTGTATATTTCTTTTAAAAAAAAACGAATGCACTTCTCCGATTTGGGTCAAACTTCTGTTGCTTCTCATAAGGAATGTGCACGTATGCAATTGAGCCGAATATCCTGACGTCGAATAAGTCTCGACTCTTTTCATAGAACATCTTGTGAGTTGTGTCCTCATGCACATGGATGTCGTACATCAATTCATTAGGTAGACGACTATGCATGCTGCTTCGGCCCAATATGACTTTGGCATATGTTTTTCGTTCGTTCAACATGGCCCTTGCTACCTCGAGAATGTGCTGATTTTTCCATTCGGCTACTCTATCCTATTGTGGTGTATGTGGACACAAAAATTCTTACTGGATTCCATCTTGTCGAAGGTATGTCGTGAATGCATTGGAAAAGTATTCTTAATCTTCGTCCAACCGAAGACATCGTACATGCCAGCTTGTTGCCTTTTTTACTTCACTTTTGAACTTTTGAAAGTGTGTGAATACTTCGCTCTGTCATGATGACACTCACATTATGCCTCGAAAGGATTTGAACCCACGACCTTGTTATACGCATGTCAAATCTGTTGAGAAATCGATGTGGAATAGATCACAATAAACGAACTACGCGCTGAAATACAAATTATAGAAAATATGCCAAGATAAACAAGACAAGATAAACAAATGGTGCACAGAGATTTACGTGGAAACCCTAAAACGGGGAAAACCACGGGTGAACAAAATCTTCACTATACAAAGTGGATATACAACACTGAGAGGAATACAACACTATGTCGAGTGTATCAGCCGCAAAGGGCTCTTCGTGTCTGCTGTTCTCACACAGGTATGGCGCGGCTCACACTTCTCTATCTCACGCTCTCTTTCTCTTGCACACACAGTTCTCTACACACGCACATAAAGTTTGCCCTAGTTGCATATATACCTACACAAATTTTCTGGCTATTTACACACGTAGCCCTCATGGGGCGCACACTTAGACTATTTACAAATATAGTCTCCCTAGTTGGCTATTTGCATGATTTCGGATTCTGTTTTCCGACTCTTCGACTGTCGGCTTTCCGAACAGTCGGATCATCCTCCCACAGGAGGGACATATCCCCAACAAAATCCTTATCCATTCTAATAATATGTTTATATGTGTAGTTTTCAGAATATATAATCTAATATCATAAGAATATTCTATATTAATCTAGAATGACCTAGAATATTCTAGAGTGTTCTATATCAATCATCCCAAAACCAAATTGGTTCAACGCCATTTTATAGTTGTTTGTTGCCCACTTTTTGTAATCCATCTTATAGTGCAATATAATACTTTCTTTTCAACTGTGTGTGTGTGTTTGTGTGTGTGTCTTAACACTATCTCTCTCTCTCTCTCTCTCTCTTTGTCTTGACAGTTTGAACCAAATTTTCATTTCTTCCTCTTCCACGAACCCTAAGAAGTTCTCTTCTTTCTTCTCCTCTCCCGTCGTAAGCTATAGAATCCGTGAGCAAACAGGAATATATGTATGTTCTTTCTGAGCTTGACATGCTCATGAATAAATTTGTGGCATTAGAACATGAAAATCAAAGGCTACTTGGGGACCTACAACAAGTGAGTACTGAAAAAGCTCAACAATATGAAGAGTTATCACAACGGGTTCACCAACTTGAGACTACTATATTATCATTACGAGAACAAGTGTCGGGGGCTCAAAACTCCCCTAGTGAACCAAATATTAGCCTCCCCGCCAAAGTTTGATGGTACGAGGTCTTTATTTCGAGGCTTTTTGAATCAAGTTCATTTGGTTATTCAGCTACATCCCAATCAATACCCAACTGATGTTGCTCGTGTGGGATTAGTGGGAACCTTGCTATGTGGTACGACATTAGCATGGTTTGCACCACTTCTCGAGAAGAAATCACCATTGATGGAGGATTTCGAGGCATTTTTTAAGGAGTTTCAAGCTAGTTTCGGAGACACCGACATCACTAAGATGACGATAAACAAGATTCGAAGGCTCCAACAAGGAGATCGTCCCACGTCACCTTACGCAGCTGATTTCCATCTCTTGGCATGCGATATCCCTTGGGATGAGGCGGCCTTAATGGATCAATTCCATCAAGGTTTGTGTAATGATGTCAAAGATCTTCTTCTTAATTTCCATGAATATCTGAAGTCTCCTATGGAGGCCATTAGTCAAGCCATGCAATGTGATAATCGCCTATGTGAGTGACGTTTTGAGCGTCAACAAATGTTACACCGCTTCTGTAGTCGCAACGCCTCCACAAGTTTCAAGATCCATTACAAGGGATGGCACAAATCTGATGGAAATAGAGTCAACACAATGTCGAGGGTTGTAAAAGTGAATATTCTAAAGCTGAGACAGAACCGACTCTACCGTATAGCAACAAAATACAGACAGGTTTAATGGAACCTTAAAAATACATAGGAGAGACAGAGAGATCAGAACAATAAAACTCAATTCGAATAATAACACTCTGTACATACAAATGTGCTCAGTGGGCACTTTTATACAAGTCCTTACACGGACTGACAAAAGTACTGACATGTACTACAATTCTCATAAGAGCGAGTGACACTAACTCCTAAAAATATGCCTATGTACTAGGCTAGATTCGTAAGCCCCTAATGGCCTACCGGTTGCGATCCGATCCAACTCTTGGTTCCGGATACCATCCGGCCACCAATCTGGTTCTTCGTTCTAGACTCTGATCCGGCTCTGGCTTGTTCAACCGATCTGGATCCGGTTGAGCTTGTCCGCTCAACACTCCCCCTCAAGCTCAACTTGAGGTTGGATCGCTGTGTCAGTGTCTATGGTAGTTGGTCCTCTCCTCCGGCTCCTCTTGGCGTCCTCCCACCGGGCTCGTGCTCCTCGTCTGGTCCGGTCCTTCTTTCCTCGACCCGTCCGATTCGGTGCTCCTCAACCTTCTTGGTTGGCTTGTGTGCTAAGAAGGCCCATCTCAGCTCCTTTGTTGTTGTGACTCTGGCGCATTGTTGCGCAAGAATTTGCCTCTCAAAAGTCTAGCACAATACATCTAGAAACACATAAGGCACATCATCGTAGGGCATCATAACAACATTTTTGAGTTTAAGAAAGACCAAATACACAGAAGCAGATGAATGGGTATGACAGAGACAATCAATGAAGAAACATGAGATAGGAAGATCTATATCAAGAGTTGATAATATTATATACATATAAATTCTCACTACACGAAAGCAGGTTTACAATATTTTATGATAATCATTCACGTACAACAAATAAGGGATTGGAAGTGACAAAGATATGTACCATAATCTATGAGAGAGAAAAGGAGAATGAACATAGAGTATGTATTAACAAGACGGATATAAAAACTCACACTACATCAAGAGAGATATTCTAAGGCTATTCTATTCTCAAGGCTTCTATACTCATAATTATATACAATAGGGGCTTAATTATTAGTTCTTGCATGTATCTTGCCACGTGTCGCACATGTAACACTTCAACCACTTTCCTTTGCATGCAAACCGATAGATCTTCTATTTTGGGTATGAAGACACTTGATTCTATCCACGACCTCTTCTAGACATTTGTAGCACGTTGAGAAAGCTTTCCAAAGAGTGTTTATTTATTGAAATCCAATATTTCCTTGAAATATTATGACCAAAACATTGCCTGCCTATTGTAAAGGCACTCTTTGACTATGTCACATCAATTCATCTTGATTCTTCAAATCTACCTTCGATTAAAGCATCCACCATCATGCCTAAAGTGTCATAACAGCTTGTGTCCATATTTTAGTATCTTTTAGCCACTTTGTTGAGCACAAGTAAAACAAAACACTTTGATATCGCCCCCTCCAAGTAAAGTTTTGAT
Organism: Azolla caroliniana; assembly: GCF_043228905.1. Classification (NCBI taxonomy): domain Eukaryota; kingdom Viridiplantae; phylum Streptophyta; class Polypodiopsida; order Salviniales; family Salviniaceae; genus Azolla; species Azolla caroliniana. Next base: position 6,975 of record NW_028230836.1, on the reverse strand, counting down.
AAAGTCAAAGCTTTTTCTAGCGAAACACTAGTAAACTACCAATATCCTCTACATATACCTTATCCTTGTCTTGAGCAGCAAATACCTAAAAAAAATTCACAAATACGTACAATTAAAAGTTTCATTCTTTGTACTTTAAGAAAGCATTGTCATTGAGGAGCTCATTATGCGTAAATGATATGGCTTTAATCTCACCCCATTGATCCTTTCTCTCATTAATGATCCAGCCACACTCTTTAGCTCATATGTACCATTGGTAAACCTCTTGTGGATTACATAAGGTCCATCCCACTTATGCTTGAATTTTCTTTAAAAAGTCTTATCCGAGGAACTATTATATACTAAGACCAACATACCCTCCATCAAGTTTTGTTTTCCTTGCTAGTGCTTGACTTCTTTTATCCCATTGTTGACACAAGTCTTCATAGAAATGTATTGCCTCATCTCTTTTCCAAAATAAATCATGCATAGCTTCTTTTCGTATATCCATTTGAAATTCATCGTGCACTCCTAAACACTCCATCATTTGAATAGAAGGAAACAACACATTTGCAGGCATCATTGCATCCTCCCCAAAGTGGAAGGGAGTAAAACCTGTGGAAAGCTTATGTGTCATCCTACATGCCCATAGTGCTTTGTTCAACTCTTTATCCCCAACTCCGTGGATACAAGTGCAAAAGCTTGAACAATAGCTTATGTATAGTCCCATTAAAGGCCCCCACCAATCCATTACATTGTGGGTGATATGGAGTAGCCTTTTTATGTGCAATCTCCAAATGAGTTACCAAATCTTTAACAAAATCTCCTCTAAATTCAGGACCATTATCTGTAACTAACTCCAAAGGCACACCAAATCTACATACTACTTGTTCAAAAACAAACTTTGCCATTTCTTTGCTTGTTGGAGTACATGTAGCCCGTGCTTCTGGCCATCGTGAAACATATTCTATTGCTGACATAATGTATACTTTGCCACTACTAGAACTAGGTAATGGCCCAATGATATCTAAACCCTACGCAGAGAATATCTTATAGCTAACAATCCTTCCTAGAGGTTCATGCATTAATCTTCTTTGTTGATATAATTAAAATTCGTGACATGATCTACACCAATGTACCACATCCCTATACATGGTTGGCCATGTTACTTGAGTTTGCATAATCTTCCTTTTAGTATATTCTATTCCAAAATGGCCTCCACATCCTTTCTCATGACACATAGACAAACATTATTGAATCTCATCATGACATAATACACGTTTAAGCACCCCATCTACATAAAGATCATCATGTATTATCACATACCTTTGTGCACAATATGAGAGCTCTTTTCTAGCCCTTCCTGTCCTTAAAACATATTCCTCCTCTTCTACGCTCTCTCAACCTTTATATGATGGAATATTTATAGCATGCACTCCCACTTCTTGGATACTATCTTGCTTGCTAGTTCATGAGCCGTTGCATTCTTATCTCTTCGGATATGCTAAAATGGACACTCCACGAACTGGCGTTGCAATTGCATTACTTGTTGGAGAAGGGGACAAAGACTAGTCTTTTGCACCTTCCACACCCCTTGCACTTGTCTTATAAGCAACAACGAATCTCCCTTCACCATCAAACTTCTAATTCCTTTTTCCAATCATACTTGTAAGGCATGAATTAAGCTAAGATACTCAACCTCATTGTGACTATTCGCTTCGATGTGACCACTTCCACTCCGTAACTCATGGCATTCTCTATTCATGAAAGCATATCCAATTCCTGCAATCTTTGTTTGTTCATGACACCTATGATATGGGAGCTCTTTTCTAGCCCTTACTATCCTTAAAACATATTCCTCCTCTTCTAGGCTCTCTCGCCCTTTATATGATGGCATATTTATAGCATGCACTCTCACTTCTTGTGCTGTTATATTGCTTGTTATCTCATGATGTGTTACGGCAAGACGCCTATGATATGAGAGCTCTTTTCTAGCCCTTCCTGTCCTTAAAACATATTCCTCCTCTTCTACGCTCTTCTCGACCTTTATATGATCGCATATTTATAGCATCCACTCCCACTTCTTGGCTACTATCTCTTGCTTGCTAGCTCATGAGACCTTGCATTCTTATCTCTTGGTATATGCTAAAATGGACACTCCACGAACTGGCGTCGCAATTGCATTACTTGTTGGAGAAGGGGACGAAGACTAGTCTTTTGCACCTTCCACACCCCCTGCACTTGTCTTATAATCAACAACGAATCTCCGTTCACCATCAAACTTCTAATTCCTTTTTCCAAGCATACTTGTAAGGCATGAATTAAGCTAAGATACTCAACCTCATTGTGACTATTCGCTTCAATGTGACCACTTTCACTCCATAACTCATGGCATTCTCTATTCACGAAAGCATATCCAATTCCCGCAATCTTTGTTTTTTGCTTAAAAGCACCATCAAAATATAATACCCCTTCAAACATTTTCAACATTATTTTAGACTCATTGATTGGTTTGACATTAACATCTTTTACACTTTTTGTTGGCACAAGCTCCTTATAGGTAAGCAAATCCACCATCTTAGACCTAGTAGTTTCTTCTTTAATAAAACTTACTTCAAACTCTTGAATAATCATTATCCACCATTTCATACATGGGCTATCTCCTGGAAATCTTAACATATGAGGGAGCAAAGCACATGAAGATAAAACTATTGTGATTCATGAAAGGACTACACACTTCGAAAACAATGCTCGGCCACAACCGAGTCTAGGATCAAACATAGAAAAACGGGTACTGTACGCTATCGTGTGAATCTTCACACACTATGTAAAAAAATAATGAAATAATTATTATAGATTAGATTAGTAGCTTACTATAGAAAGATGGATATACTCAAGAGCTTCAAAATGTATTTTACTATATACAAAATGGAGAAATACATATCAAGTTATATGAAAATAAAGTTTGAGAAGATAGGGAAATTAGAACTATCCCACATAGATAGAAAGTTAAGGCCCTGGCTATATAAGCACCTTGAGCTCCCTCATTTTTCATTTGTGCTAAGAGCACTTTGGCCACTTTGTCTTAATGGATGATGGTGGCCAAATTCCCTAAAACCGGAAACCGGTTGGTAAGTAAATCCGGAAACCGGTCTGATATGCAAATCCAGAAACCGGCCGGTAAGCAAAATCGGAACCGGATGGGATCAAACAACAAACTAAAGTAAAGTGAAGAGAACTAAAGTAAAGGCCATGTGGACGCAAGCAACTAAAGTTGGAGTGCATGCAAAAAGTAAAGGTCATGTGGATGGTCACATGTAACTAAAAGAAAAAGCCATGCAACTAAAAGAAAAAGCTAGGCAACTAAAAGTGGAGGCCATGCAACAAAAAGTGGAAAGGCTATGATCAAGGGAGAACTCTATATATATTCCATTTTTTTTCTTACACTGGGAACTCTCCATATTATCTTCATTTTCTTTTCCTTCTCAACTCCCTTATCTTAGGAAAGCCATATCTCTCATAAACCCTAATCTTCCCTACGGATGCCATAACACTCAAAAACGTTAATCTTCCCTACGGAAGCCATAGTACTCATATAACCATAATCTCTTATGAAAGCCAAGAACCCTAAATCTCTATGGAATCCATATCTTAGTTTCTTCTAATCTATTATTCTAGTAATCTCCTTAAGATAAAACTTTTGTAATCCCAATCTTGGGATTGATTGTAATTTTTCTTTCTACTTGTTGATGAAATTTGTTAATCTTTCTCATTTCGGTTAATTCTTAGTACATAAATACATGAATTTGATATCCTCTAGTCAATGGCCCCGGGGTCTTGCCTCAACGTTCACGTATCCTTGTCGTATTTCCGCGACAACGCACGACACAGTAAAGAGAAGAGTACACAGGATGTTTACGTGGAAAACCCAAACACGGGAAAAACCACGGTAGTCCACAAACTGCAAACTATCACTATGTTACAATATACATTAGATGAACACAGAGGCAACGACCTCTTGTTCACTATCTTCGCCACAAGCGGCGGTTACAACAGAGACAACGTCCTCTTCGTCTCTCACTCTCTCTCTGTACACGGTTGCACTCAAATCTTGCACCAACAAGAATGACAACTACACTACACTAAGTTTGTCCTAAGTCATATTTATACTAATATGACTTTTCGGCTATTTACAAATATAGCCCCGATGGACTCTCAGAAACATATTTACGAATATGTCCCTTCATCCGGTGAGCACTTCTCATCGGGTCTTCACCATCCAGCTCTTGCCGGGCACTCGTCATCCGGTTCTCACCGGGCCTTCCTTGCCGGGTACTCGTCATCCGGTTCTCACCGGGTCTTCCGTTACCGGGTACTCCACATCCGGTTTCGGCCTCGGCCTATCGGCCTTGGCCGAGTTTGCTCATCAACACTGTTCTTCTCACTTCCCATCCGGAGGGACCTGTTTCCTAACAATTCATCCTAACAAATACGACTTCCATTTTTGCAAGGAAAATACCAATGCCCATACAAGTTTTTCTTCTTGTGTCCAAGCCTTCTCTACCATTGACATCTTCCTACTAATATAATATATTGGACACATATATGATTGCATAATACCTATATGATTGCGTAATACCTATTTGAATTAATATTGCACCTATTGCTTCAACACCCACACAACTGCACAAAAGGTGTTCGACTTGTTGAAAGAAGCCTTTACTATGGCACTAGTCCTCTTACATCCTGACACCACTAAGCCTTTTCAAGTCGAAACAGATTTTTCCGATTTTGCCATTGGGGCAATCCTCTCCCAGCCAGATGAGATTGGTGTGCTTCACCCGATGGCTTACTACTCCCGCAAATTCACAGCCCCAAAAATCAACTACCCCATATACAACAAGGAGCTTCTCGCTATTGTTGCTTCTTTTGAAGAATGGAGACCCTATTTAGCTGGGGCGCAACACCGTATCCAAGTGATTGCAGATCACAAAAATCTAATATACTTTTCTACCACACGAACCTTAAATCACAGGCAAGCATGATGGTCAACCTTCTTGGCAGATTATGATTTTGAGATAATCTTTTGACCCGGCACTCAACACACAACAACCGATGTCTTATCCCGTCGGTCTGCATTTGAGCTCACTCCGGAGGATGAAGCCTATGTTTAGTAGTCCCAGAGTTTGTTAAAGCGTGACCAATTCTACAACTTTGCAACTTGCTTGCTTCGGGATGACTCTTTACTCAAACAAATAACAAAAGCCACTACGACTGACAAGTTCGCCATAGATGTCAAGGCAAGTATCACAAACCCCTCCTACGAACCCAAAAGGCCTGATTTAGCTCGTTTTACAATTCAGGATAATCTTTTGTTTCGAGATAATCTTCTGTATGGCCCAAAAGGTCCTTGTCAAACCAGGGTGCTTCATCAATGTCGCGACAATCCACTTGTTGGTCATTTTGGTGTTGCGAAAACCTTGGAGTTGATATCTCGGGGGTACTAGTGACCACAACCATGGAAATTGGTCAAGGAGTTCATTAAATCATGTGACATTTGTGCTCGCTCTAAAGTATCTCATCATCGACCATATGGTCTCCTTCACCCTCTCCCAATCCCCAAATGACCTTGGGCCTCTCTTCCCATGGATTTCATCACTGACCTACCTTTTGTTGGTGGCTATGACTCCGTATTTGTCATGGTCGATCGCTTCACCATGATGGCTCATTTTGCTCCATGTGCCAAAAACATTACCGGAGAGGAGACATCCGATTTGTTTTTTAAAAATATGGTTCGACTACATGGACTCACGGACGATATCACTTCTAATCGAGGACCACAATTTGTTTCCAATTTCTGGCGGCGCTTTCTGCAAACCTTCGGTTGTATTGTGAATATGTCTTCCGCAAACCGATGGACAAACAGAGTGGGTTAACCAAATCTTGGAACAATACTTGCGGTGCTCTCTTAGCTACCAACAAGACAACTGGGCTCACCTTCTCCCACTTGCCGAGTTTGCCTACAACAACCTTCTACATACATCTACGAGAGTTACTCCATTTTTCACAAACTACAGTCTCCACCCCCGCTTCAACATTTCGCTTTCTTCGGACTCTGTTAATCCTTATGTGGAGAACGGAGCATGTCTCTTGGAGGATGTACATTGTGATCTTTCCTTGGAGCTCGCCCTTGTTGGCGAACGCTACAAGGAGCAAGCCGTCCGTCTTCGCTTAGATGCTCCCTGGTTCGAGGTAGGTGACTTTGTTTGGCTTCTCCGTCGCAATATTGCCACCACTCATCCTTGTCCGAAGCTTGATTACAAGAATTTAGGTCCTTTCCGAATCATCGACAAAATTGGTTCCATGGTTGTCCGCTTAGAGCTACCATCCCACTTCTGTATTCATAATGTATTCCATGTCTCCCTTTCGGAACCTCACCATATATCTGAAATCCCCGGTCGACACCCTTCTCTTGCTCCAATCCAGCTCTCAACCGGAGAAGAGTATGAGGTCGACCAAATTCTAGATTCTCGTCTCTTCCGTCACTAGCTTCAATACCTTGTCCTCTTGAAAGGGTACCCGATCTCTGAAGCAACATGGGAGCCGACACACCATCTCAAGCATGCCCTAGACATAGTTCGAGCATTTCATGCTATCCACAAAAACCGGCTGTGGGTCCTAAGAGGCGGCCTTAGAGGGAGGATAATGTCATAGACAGGATGCCATATGGAATGGTGGTTGTTGAGCCTGTGACCTTCTGGTCTTATTGGGCAACCTTACCAGTTGGGCTACATCCATCTATGCATTATTGTATTGTATAAGATTTAACTTATTTCATTATAGATTGATCACTAGAACTTTCAAGAACCATCTAGAGAATGTATCTTCATGCACTCTCTAGAAGTTTCCATGCACTCTCTAGAAGTCTTCTAGCTTTCATGCAGACCTCCACATTCTTGTATAAATACTAGGGTGCTCCTTGATTACAATCAAGGT
>NW_028230835.1:0-28226 GCF_043228905.1 Azolla caroliniana | reverse complement strand
CAGTCCCAAGAGGACTTGTATAAATAGTGCTACTTAGCACAGTGTGTAGTTAGCGAGACTCGATATAATTTTGAAACTGTGTTCTCTCTCTCTCTCTCTCTCTCTCTCTCTGTCTCTGTGTTGTTCTCTGTTTTACGCTTCCACAAACACTTACGTTTAACATGGTATCAGAGCGCGAGGGTTGAGAACCTCTGCTGCAGACATTTGCTCTTGAGAAGAAAACCCTAACAGGTCGAAAACAGACACAGTAGAAGACATGGATAGAGGCATGGCTACATCGCTCCCGGTGGAGAAGCTCGACAGGAGCAACTACGCATCCTGGTCTTACAAGATGCACCAGTACCTGCTTGGACACGAGTACTGGAGTTATGTCGAAGGAGCGAATGATGCGGCGCCAGACTCGGCACACAAGGACTTCCCGGTATGGGAACAGGCGGCAAGCAGGGTGATGTACTGCTTCGCGTCCAGTGTCGGCGATCAGCTGCTCAGCCACATCCGTGACGCCAAGACACCGAAGGATGCTTGGGGGAACCTGAAAAAGGTTTTCGCCGCAAGCACCATTGCCCGGAAGCTGCAACTCAGACAGGAGTTGAGCAATGTTCGACAGAAGAACATGTCCGTGGCAGACTACACGGGCCGGATAAAGGAGATCTGCGACTCGCTCGCCTCTATCAACGTTACCGTAGAGGAAGACGAGATGGTGCAGGTATGTCTCGGAGGCCTGGCGTCCAAGTTCGGAGCGTTCCGGACTACGGTGTGTACAAGGGAGAATACCCCCTCATTCTTCGACTTACAGTCGATGCTCCTTGTAGAGGAGAACCACGCCGGTGCATCTAACAGTGCATCCCCGGACAGCCGAATGTTGTACACGAGAACGGATCGGCTCCGTGGGCGTGGTGGAAGAGGTGGGTCGGCACGCAATGGAGGCGGACGGCAAGAGCAGGAACGGTGGCACTATGAGCGTGCCGACAGCAGTTCCGGGACTTCCACAAGCAGGGGGAGTCAAGGCGGTGCCGGAGACCGGCAAGACAAATCCGCTACGGAATGCTGGTACTGTGGCAAAAAAGGCCACAGGGAAAGCGAGTGTTGGAGAAAGCGTGCCGATTCAGACAAATCCGGATCCGGCAAGACCGGTAAGGATGGCCAGCTAAACTCGCACTACGCAAACAGATCAAGAGGATCCGGAACCGGAAAGGCCGGTAAGGGGCCAGCCTTGGTGATGAATCACAAGGCAAACTCAATGAAGAAGACCACTTCCAAAATGGAGGAAGTGTGGTATGTTGATTCCGGTGCGTCGAACCACATGACGAGCCACAAAGAGTGGTTCTCCTTTGTTGGAAGACAGGTCCCTCCAGATGGGAAGGGAGAAGAACAGTGTCGACGAACACTCGGCCGAGGCCGATAGGCCGAGGCCGAAACGGTATGAACCGGATGGGGAGAACCCGACTTCGGAGAGTCGGATGGTGTAGGCCCGGTATGAACCGGATGAGGAGTACCCCACTGCGGAGAGTCGGATGGTGTAGGCCCGGTATGAACCGGATGAGGAGTACCCGACTGCGGAGAGCCGGATGGAGCCCATCGAGGCTACATTTGTAAATAGCCGAAAAGTCATATTAGTATAAATATGACTTAGGGCAAACTTTTAGTTGTTGTTGTCATTCTCGTTGTTATTCTTTCTTGTTGGTGCAAGTAGAAATTAGAGCGCGTAACTGTACAGAGAGATAGAGAGAGAAAGAGAGAGAGAGACGAGGTCGTTGCCTCTGTTGTAACCGCCGCCTGTGGCGAAGATCTGAGAACACGAGGTCGTTGCCTCAGTGATCTCACTGTTGTATATTTCTGCATAGTGACAGTTTGCAGCTCGTGGGCTGCCGTGGTTTTTCCCCTATTTTGGGGTTTTCCACGTATACCTCCTGTGTACCATTTCTCCTCTTCTTTTTCTTTTGTGTCGCGTTTCATTACCTGTTTTCTGTGTATGAAAAGAATCTCGGTTGTGGCCGAGCGTCGGACATAAGGAACGTCGAGTTCCCAACATCCTTTCTGGAGAAACCGAATCAACCAGGAGTAGTCGAAACCGGAGACGACACTCCTCACCCAATCGTGCACGTCAGAGAAGTCCCTCTAAGCCACGTCGGATAGAAAGGGAAGTTGATGAACGTATTACACGTTCCGACAATCACGAAGAACCTGGTGTCCGTCGGTCAGATTGTTGACCAGGGGATGCAGGTGCGGTTTACGCACCTCGGGTGCTTCATTGAGGATGAGGGCGAAGTCATTGCGCAAGGGCGCAGAGACGGGAGGATGTTTATCCTCAACACCAATGACGTTGGCACCGCTCTGTTCGCGAATCGACAGAAGGTCGAGTCGGACATCGACCTATGGCACAAGCGGATAGGCCACGTCAACTACCGGAGGCTTCAAGACCTGCAAACGAAACAAGTCGTTTTCGGTTTGCCGAAGTTCAGCGGCCAGAGAGCCAAAATTTGTGAAGCCTGCCAACTTGGGAAGCAACACCGGCTTCCATTCCCCACCGAACGGAACCGGAGCCGTAACAAGCTTTGTTTATTAACCGTAAGGTTGATACAAGGAGTGCGAGCGACTTTTAGATATGGTAGATAATGTAATAGGAAAGGGTTTAGGGTTTCCGGATTAGGGTTTAGGGTTTAGGGCTTCGGGATTAGGGTTTTGGGATTAGGGTTTTGGGTTTCGAGATTAGGGTTTCAGGATTAGGGTTTCGGGATTAGGGTTTCGGGATTAGGTCTAGGGTTTACATAGATAATGTAATAAGAAAAGATTCTAAGCACACATAAAGAGAGAGAGAGAGAGAGAGAGAGAGAGAGAGAGATAGACTCAGGAAAATTCCATTAAAATAAAAGGAAAGACCTTATGCAGCAAACTAGTTTCGCTCTTTTAGGTAGAGCTCATCAGTGCAAAAGGTCATGTACATACAAAAGGTGGTTTATATAGGATGTTGAGGATGGGGAAGGGAGGAGAATGTATAATCATAGTGAGTGGGGTACAATAACAATGTAAATAGATGGAGGGCTGTGAGGTTTTAAGTTGGAAGATCTTGATGATAGAGGGGGTGGTGATATGGGGGGGGAAACAAAATGGGCTGGTGAATGGAAGATTGATAGGGTGATAAGACAGATGAGGGAGTAGGAAAAGGTGAATAAGGGGAAATGAATGAGTGGTAGGGTGTGTAATTATATGTAAATAAAAGGAAGAAGGGAAAGTTAAAGGAAGTTAATAAGAGGTATTAGGGAGAGGGGTTGAGGGAAGAGGGAAGAGAGAGAGTGTATAAAAAGGTAGTGAGAGGAAGAGGGGATGAGAAATGGAAAAAAAGGTAGTGAGAGGAAGAGGGGATGAGAAATGGAAAAAAAAGGGGGAGGGGGAGATGGAATATAGTTTTTAGTGAGATATAAGGGAAATATTGGGGGGGGAAAAAAAGGGAGGGGGAGATAGAATATAGTTTTTAGTGAGATATAAGGGAAATATTGGGGGAAAAAAGTAGATGTGTGTGACTACAAAATAAAAGTAAGGGGGAAGGAGAGAGGAACAAGGAAGGGGGATAGATTAAATGAAGGGTGAGAAAATATGTTTATAGTGGCTCTAGGATGTTTTTAGTTTTTACTAGAAGGGAGTGGAGGTTTTTGGATTTAGTCCAACAAATAATGGGTTTAGGGATATGTTGTAGTTGGGGATCTAATTGGATATCATAGTGTAGGTTAGTTAGTATTTTCTTAATAATTAGTGTGGGGGTATGGCGAGTATATCTAAGTTTAAAGATAGTGGGTGGGGTGGTCTTTTTAGTTTTTTCTTTGAAAAGGAGAGTGTGTCTAAGGGAGTAAGGGTGTTTTTGAAAGTTATTTAGAATAAAATGTGTGGGATAACCTCGGGCTCTAAGTCTCGTAAAGAATTTTTTTTGCATATTTAAATAACCTAGGGCCGTGCTTTCTCTAACCATATATCTTTTAAGTTCATTTGAAACAAAACTATTTTTCACATGTAGAGGGTGATTGGAGGAATAAGGGATGTATTGATATGTGTTAAGTGTTTTTTGAAAGCAATTAAAGGTGAATCTATTATTATCTAATCTAATCCAAAGGTCTAAAAAGGGTAGTTTCGTGTAAGAAGTGTGTATGGTTAGTTTTATAGAGTTTTGAGTAGAGTTACTATAGAAGTTTAGGTATTCGAGAAGTTGGATTTTAGTACCAGTCCAGACGCCAAAGGCATCATCAATATACCTAGTGAAATAGAAAAGGTGGGGTGATGGATTGGAATTTTCTAGATATGAGAGGAAGAGACATGCATACACGACGGAAAAATTACTACCCATGGCTGTTCCTTTTACCTGTTGATAAATTTGGTTGTTAAATTTAAGGAAGTGGTATTCTAAGGTGAGGGCACTAAGGGTGTAAATCAAATTGGTTTTTTGGTTAGAAAAGTGGGGGGCAATAAGGTTTTTTAGGGCAGAGAGTCCTAGTTTAGGTGGGATGCTAGGGTAGAGGGATTCAACATCAAAAGAAAAAATGAAGCTATTGGGTGGTGTTATAAGTTGTTCTAAAGTTTGGACAAGGGAATGGGAGTCCCTAAGATACTGTTTTTGAACTAGAAGTATGGGGAGGAGTTGATGGTGAAGCCATTTAGACGTTTGTTCAAATAATGAACCGTTATATGAGCAAATCGGTCTATAGCTAACAGGACTTTTATGTACTTTTGGCAAGAAGTACATATTAGGTATTGAGTAACCTTTAGGAGGTTTGTGTAGGATAAATTCTATTTCTATGAGAGATAAGATATTACGATTACAATTGACTATGTCTTGTAGTCGACTTAAAAGTTCTTCTAATGGGAGACTATCAACTTTTTTATATGTAGTGATGTCGGATAAATGTTCTAGGGCTTTATCTAAGTATGTTTTTTTATCGAGGACACAAACTCCAATGTTTTTGTCCGCTGGTAGGATGGTTATTTTATTATTATTTTTAAGGCTAGTTATTGCTAATTGGAGGTGTAGTGGTATTTTGATATTAGGTAATATATTATCATGGAGGTTTGTGGAGAGAGAGATATTGTGTTTATGGAGTATAGATTCTAATGGTGGATATTTAGTAGGAGGGTTCCAATTCGGGTTGGGTAGTTTGAAGGGATTAGAGGGAGGAGAGTTGGATTTTCTAAAGAAATGTTTAAGTCTCAAGGATCTACTTAGGTTTTGGTATTCTTGAAGAATGGATTGGTTAGTAGGTGGGGGGCAAGGGGGTATAAACTTAAGTCCTAGGTTTAAAAGTTTCATTTCTAGTTTACTAAGGGTGTAACTTGAAAGATTATGAATTTTACTTTGTAAGATGGAAGTAGTGTCTATGGTGGGAGTAAGTGGTTTCCAAAACTTGTATCTAAGCCTTTTAGGGCGTGATTTAGTATAAGGGGAGAAAGGGAAGTGGGAGTTTTCTTTACCTAGCCACATGTACGTATCACGTGTCAAAGGGGGCCTATCTAGTATGTAAAAAAGACGCTTACAAGGGTGTAAGGCGTGCTTAAACCGTTTACTAATTCGTTTAGCACGCCTCACTACACGTTTTTTGGTTTCGACACATGAGTTGGAGTTTTAGATGGGGGTTGATAGGGGGGTTTGTAAGAGTTGTGTGGGTTTGATTTATTATGTGGGTGGGTGGCTGGGGCAGATGGGTTAGAATTACAAAAAAGGGAAGGGGTATTAGATGTAAATAGGGAGGGGTTACTAACAGGAAAATGGAAAGGGGTATTAGACGTAAATGGGGAGGGGTTCTTATTTATATTATGTGGAAATAAGAGGGGGTTGCCGTGTGTGGAATTATTAGGAAAAGAGAGGGGGGTATGGGAGGAGTGTGTGAAAATATTGGGGGGGTTTGTGAAAATATTGAGGGGGTTTGGGGCTATATTAGAGATTGGGGAAGGGGCAAGACCAAAATTATACAAAATGTTAGGGGGGTAATTAGGGTGGGGATCATTACAAAAAAGGGGCATGGGGTTATGGAGGGGAATATTGGAAAGTAACGGGGGGGTATACAGAGAATTATTAAGAAGTGTAGGGGGAAGGTTTTGAGAGTGAGTGGGATATGGGTAAAGGGATGGGCTATGTTGTTGCCCTAGCGTAGGAGGAGGGAAAGAAAATTGAGGGGGAGAGGTATCGAGGGGCTTAGTATACGGAGGAGGGTTGGAGAGCAGAGGGGGAAGGTGAGAATGGGGGAGATGCTTTCTATTGTAGTCGAGCGCAGGACCTGAGTTTGGGACAGCGTTATGGCCCGCCTGTGAATTAATCTCGTCCTGTTGTTGATGGCTATGTTGGGCCGACGAGAAACTAGCAGGTGCAGCCGAAGAGTAGAAGCTATGGACCAGAGACGGGGGTCCTCGGTGTGCAGCCTGTGACCAAGCATGTGTATGGTGGCTCGTGTCTCTGTGGCCATCGAAAAGTGATGATGGTGGTAGTTGATGGAGATCTCGTGGTGGATGATTAAAGTGGTTGATGTCCGTGTTGCCGCCGAAGAGTGATGATGGTGGTCGGTGTGGGTGATCTTGTGGTGGATGAAGCCAAGAACCTGTACGAAGGGAAGCATGTGTCGTGAAATTGGAGTTCGGGTTATGGTGGCGGTAGGCCGAGTTTATGTTCGGGCCTGCCGAAAGCTCGTTCGATCTATAGAAAAGTACTTGTGGGTTTTGATGGTTGAGGTTCGGGTTGATGCTAACTTCATTGTTATTCATGTTGCAGATGAATTGAGGATGGTCGCGGATGAAGTGAGGGTGGTTGCGGTGGTTGGATGGTCCGCGGTGGTTGCGGTGGTTGGATGGTCCGCGGTGAAAATGTGGTGGAGGAGGCTTCGGGTTTGCTGATGGAGGCCGAGGGTTAGGGTTTGGGTTAGTGTTAGGATTAGGGTTAGGGTTAGGGTGTGTTCTGAAATTAGGGTTAGGGTTAGGGTGTGTTCTGAAATTAGGGTTAGGGTTAGGGTTAGGGTTAGGGTTGGGTTCTTTTCTCAAGTTAGGGTTAGGGTTGGGTTTCGGGTTTGTTCTCAAGTTAGGGTTAGGGTTGGGATTCGGGTTTGTTCTCAAATTAGGGTTAGGGTTGGGATTCGGGTTAGGGTTAGGGTTGGGCTTAGGGGTTGTTCTCAAATTAAGGTTAGGGTTAATTCTCGAGTTAGGATTATAGTCTTTATCTTTATACTGAAATTTATTATATTGTACTTTCTCAAAACTGTCGACAACTTTTTCAATATCATCTTCAATATCATCATCTGACTCCATATCTATGTCTATCTCTCTAATATGGTGCTTACTTGTGCTTTGAGTGTTCTCATTTAGTGATTGGGCTTTATCTTTTCTTTGCATAGCAGCAACTTTAAAGGCTTCCCTATAAGTGAATGAGAGAGCTATAGTATTACATTCTTTTAGAATATTAGTTGCTAACTCTTCTTGGAAAATTTCAAGCTGTTTGCTAAATGAGTTTGGACTTGAATCGGATTCCTCTACTTCGTCAAAACAAACAGGGGCTTTTAGGAGATTAGCAATCTTGAGAATATCAGCTCGTACAGTCATAGGAAAATCATCTACTGTTTTTGTGTAGTAATGGACAAGACTATCTAAATGCTTGACATATGTGGTAGTGAGATCTTTACTATATTGTGTTGTGATGGAAGCAAACTCTAGTTGTAGGCTTTTATTTATATCTTCGTGCTCAATAATTAGTCTTGGGGGCTGGATTCTCAAGCTATGAGGGGCTATATTCTGAGAATTAAGGTTTGACATACGACTATATGTTTTTTTAGCTTTTTGAGCTTTTCGATAGAGGTTTTTAAACTCTGCGATTATTCTACACTTGTAATCTTCAAAGTGTTGGGAAATTAGCGGTGATTCATTGGAGATTACCTGGGTACTAGTAGTTTTTGCAGGGGTCGGAGTAGTTGAGACTACTGGAGCTCGCGGTCTTTTAGTTGGACGTTTGTTGGCGCTTCTAGGTTTCGTTGGGGTAGGTGTAGTGGAAGTAGCCGCTGCAAAAGTCATCATCTCTTGTGGAGGGAACTCGGCATTGAATGGTGATTCGATGCGAGTCGAACTATCACTATTATGGGTTCCAAACTCCGATGATAAGCCCTCCATAGAAAACACGATCTAGCTTTGTTTATTAACCGTAAGGTTGATACAAGGAGTGCGAACGACTTTTAGATATGGTAGATAATGTAATAGGAAAGGGTTTAGGGTTTCCGGATTAGGGTTTAGGGTTTAGGGCTTCGGGATTAGGGTTTTGGGATTAGGGTTTTGGGTTTCGAGATTAGGGTTTCAGGATTAGGGTTTCGGGATTAGGGTTTCGGGATTAGGTCTAGGGTTTACATAGATAATGTAATAAGAAAAGATTCTAAGCACACATAAAGAGAGAGAGAGAGAGAGAGAGAGAGAGAGAGAGAGAGATAGACTCAGGAAAATTCCATTAAAATAAAAGGAAAGACCTTATGCAGCAAACTAGTTTCGCTCTTTTAGGTAGAGCTCATCAGTGCAAAAGGTCATGTACATACAAAAGGTGGTTTATATAGGATGTTGAGGATGGGGAAGGGAGGAGAATGTATAATCATAGTGAGTGGGGTACAATAACAATGTAAATAGATGGAGGGCTGTGAGGTTTTAAGTTGGAAGATCTTGATGATAGAGGGGGTGGTGATATGGGGGGGGAAACAAAATGGGCTGGTGAATGGAAGATTGATAGGGTGATAAGACAGATGAGGGAGTAGGAAAAGGTGAATAAGGGGAAATGAATGAGTGGTAGGGTGTGTAATTATATGTAAATAAAAGGAAGAAGGGAAAGTTAAAGGAAGTTAATAAGAGGTATTAGGGAGAGGGGTTGAGGGAAGAGGGAAGAGAGAGAGTGTATAAAAAGGTAGTGAGAGGAAGAGGGGATGAGAAATGGAAAAAAAGGTAGTGAGAGGAAGAGGGGATGAGAAATGGAAAAAAAAGGGGGAGGGGGAGATGGAATATAGTTTTTAGTGAGATATAAGGGAAATATTGGGGGGGAAAAAAAAGGGAGGGGGAGATAGAATATAGTTTTTAGTGAGATATAAGGGAAATATTGGGGGGAAAAAGTAGATGTGTGTGACTACAAAATAAAAGTAAGGGGGAAGGAGAGAGGAACAAGGAAGGGGGATAGATTAAATGAAGGGTGAGAAAATATGTTTATAGTGGCTCTAGGATGTTTTTAGTTTTTACTAGAAGGGAGTGGAGGTTTTTGGATTTAGTCCAACAAATAATGGGTTTAGGGATATGTTGTAGTTGGGGATCTAATTGGATATCATAGTGTAGGTTAGTTAGTATTTTCTTAATAATTAGTGTGGGGGTATGGCGAGTATATCTAAGTTTAAAGATAGTGGGTGGGGTGGTCTTTTTAGTTTTTTCTTTGAAAAGGAGAGTGTGTCTAAGGGAGTAAGGGTGTTTTTGAAAGTTATTTAGAATAAAATGTGTGGGATAACCTCGGGCTCTAAGTCTCGTAAAGAATTTTTTTTGCATATTTAAATAACCTAGGGCCGTGCTTTCTCTAACCATATATCTTTTAAGTTCATTTGAAACAAAACTATTTTTCACATGTAGAGGGTGATTGGAGGAATAAGGGATGTATTGATATGTGTTAAGTGTTTTTTGAAAGCAATTAAAGGTGAATCTATTATTATCTAATCTAATCCAAAGGTCTAAAAAGGGTAGTTTCGTGTAAGAAGTGTGTATGGTTAGTTTTATAGAGTTTTGAGTAGAGTTACTATAGAAGTTTAGGTATTCGAGAAGTTGGATTTTAGTACCAGTCCAGACGCCAAAGGCATCATCAATATACCTAGTGAAATAGAAAAGGTGGGGTGATGGATTGGAATTTTCTAGATATGAGAGGAAGAGACATGCATACACGACGGAAAAATTACTACCCATGGCTGTTCCTTTTACCTGTTGATAAATTTGGTTGTTAAATTTAAGGAAGTGGTATTCTAAGGTGAGGGCACTAAGGGTGTAAATCAAATTGGTTTTTTGGTTAGAAAAGTGGGGGGCAATAAGGTTTTTTAGGGCAGAGAGTCCTAGTTTAGGTGGGATGCTAGGGTAGAGGGATTCAACATCAAAAGAAAAAATGAAGCTATTGGGTGGTGTTATAAGTTGTTCTAAAGTTTGGACAAGGGAATGGGAGTCCCTAAGATACTGTTTTTGAACTAGAAGTATGGGGAGGAGTTGATGGTGAAGCCATTTAGACGTTTGTTCAAATAATGAACCGTTATATGAGCAAATCGGTCTATAGCTAACAGGACTTTTATGTACTTTTGGCAAGAAGTACATATTAGGTATTGAGTAACCTTTAGGAGGTTTGTGTAGGATAAATTCTATTTCTATGAGAGATAAGATATTACGATTACAATTGACTATGTCTTGTAGTCGACTTAAAAGTTCTTCTAATGGGAGACTATCAACTTTTTTATATGTAGTGATGTCGGATAAATGTTCTAGGGCTTTATCTAAGTATGTTTTTTTATCGAGGACACAAACTCCAATGTTTTTGTCCGCTGGTAGGATGGTTATTTTATTATTATTTTTAAGGCTAGTTATTGCTAATTGGAGGTGTAGTGGTATTTTGATATTAGGTAATATATTATCATGGAGGTTTGTGGAGAGAGAGATATTGTGTTTATGGAGTATAGATTCTAATGGTGGATATTTAGTAGGAGGGTTCCAATTCGGGTTGGGTAGTTTGAAGGGATTAGAGGGAGGAGAGTTGGATTTTCTAAAGAAATGTTTAAGTCTCAAGGATCTACTTAGGTTTTGGTATTCTTGAAGAATGGATTGGTTAGTAGGTGGGGGGCAAGGGGGTATAAACTTAAGTCCTAGGTTTAAAAGTTTCATTTCTAGTTTACTAAGGGTGTAACTTGAAAGATTATGAATTTTACTTTGTAAGATGGAAGTAGTGTCTATGGTGGGAGTAAGTGGTTTCCAAAACTTGTATCTAAGCCTTTTAGGGCGTGATTTAGTATAAGGGGAGAAAGGGAAGTGGGAGTTTTCTTTACCTAGCCACATGTACGTATCACGTGTCAAAGGGGGCCTATCTAGTATGTAAAAAAGACGCTTACAAGGGTGTAAGGCGTGCTTAAACCGTTTACTAATTCGTTTAGCACGCCTCACTACACGTTTTTTGGTTTCGACACATGAGTTGGAGTTTTAGATGGGGGTTGATAGGGGGGTTTGTAAGAGTTGTGTGGGTTTGATTTATTATGTGGGTGGGTGGCTGGGGCAGATGGGTTAGAATTACAAAAAAGGGAAGGGGTATTAGATGTAAATAGGGAGGGGTTACTAACAGGAAAATGGAAAGGGGTATTAGACGTAAATGGGGAGGGGTTCTTATTTATATTATGTGGAAATAAGAGGGGGTTGCCGTGTGTGGAATTATTAGGAAAAGAGAGGGGGGTATGGGAGGAGTGTGTGAAAATATTGGGGGGGTTTGTGAAAATATTGAGGGGGTTTGGGGCTATATTAGAGATTGGGGAAGGGGCAAGACCAAAATTATACAAAATGTTAGGGGGGTAATTAGGGTGGGGATCATTACAAAAAAGGGGCATGGGGTTATGGAGGGGAATATTGGAAAGTAACGGGGGGGTATACAGAGAATTATTAAGAAGTGTAGGGGGAAGGTTTTGAGAGTGAGTGGGATATGGGTAAAGGGATGGGCTATGTTGTTGCCCTAGCGTAGGAGGAGGGAAAGAAAATTGAGGGGGAGAGGTATCGAGGGGCTTAGTATACGGAGGAGGGTTGGAGAGCAGAGGGGGAAGGTGAGAATGGGGGCGATGCTTTCTATTGTAGTCGAGCGCAGGACCTGAGTTTGGGACAGCGTTATGGCCCGCCTGTGAATTAATCTCGTCCTGTTGTTGATGGCTATGTTGGGCCGACGAGAAACTAGCAGGTGCAGCCGAAGAGTAGAAGCTATGGACCAGAGACGGGGGTCCTCGGTGTGCAGCCTGTGACCAAGCATGTGTATGGTGGCTCGTGTCTCTGTGGCCATCGAAAAGTGATGATGGTGGTAGTTGATGGAGATCTCGTGGTGGATGATTAAAGTGGTTGATGTCCGTGTTGCCGCCGAAGAGTGATGATGGTGGTCGGTGTGGGTGATCTTGTGGTGGATGAAGCCAAGAACCTGTACGAAGGGAAGCATGTGTCGTGAAATTGGAGTTCGGGTTATGGTGGCGGTAGGCCGAGTTTATGTTCGGGCCTGCCGAAAGCTCGTTCGATCTATAGAAAAGTACTTGTGGGTTTTGATGGTTGAGGTTCGGGTTGATGCTAACTTCATTGTTATTCATGTTGCAGATGAATTGAGGATGGTCGCGGATGAAGTGAGGGTGGTTGCGGTGGTTGGATGGTCCGCGGTGGTTGCGGTGGTTGGATGGTCCGCGGTGAAAATGTGGTGGAGGAGGCTTCGGGTTTGCTGATGGAGGCCGAGGGTTAGGGTTTGGGTTAGTGTTAGGATTAGGGTTAGGGTTAGGGTGTGTTCTGAAATTAGGGTTAGGGTTAGGGTGTGTTCTGAAATTAGGGTTAGGGTTAGGGTTAGGGTTAGGGTTGGGTTCTTTTCTCAAGTTAGGGTTAGGGTTGGGTTTCGGGTTTGTTCTCAAGTTAGGGTTAGGGTTGGGATTCGGGTTTGTTCTCAAATTAGGGTTAGGGTTGGGATTCGGGTTAGGGTTAGGGTTGGGCTTAGGGGTTGTTCTCAAATTAAGGTTAGGGTTAATTCTCGAGTTAGGATTATAGTCTTTATCTTTATACTGAAATTTATTATATTGTACTTTCTCAAAACTGTCGACAACTTTTTCAATATCATCTTCAATATCATCATCTGACTCCATATCTATGTCTATCTCTCTAATATGGTGCTTACTTGTGCTTTGAGTGTTCTCATTTAGTGATTGGGCTTTATCTTTTCTTTGCATAGCAGCAACTTTAAAGGCTTCCCTATAAGTGAATGAGAGAGCTATAGTATTACATTCTTTTAGAATATTAGTTGCTAACTCTTCTTGGAAAATTTCAAGCTGTTTGCTAAATGAGTTTGGACTTGAATCGGATTCCTCTACTTCGTCAAAACAAACAGGGGCTTTTAGGAGATTAGCAATCTTGAGAATATCAGCTCGTACAGTCATAGGAAAATCATCTACTGTTTTTGTGTAGTAATGGACAAGACTATCTAAATGCTTGACATATGTGGTAGTGAGATCTTTACTATATTGTGTTGTGATGGAAGCAAACTCTAGTTGTAGGCTTTTATTTATATCTTCGTGCTCAATAATTAGTCTTGGGGGCTGGATTCTCAAGCTATGAGGGGCTATATTCTGAGAATTAAGGTTTGACATACGACTATATGTTTTTTTAGCTTTTTGAGCTTTTCGATAGAGGTTTTTAAACTCTGCGATTATTCTACACTTGTAATCTTCAAAGTGTTGGGAAATTAGCGGTGATTCATTGGAGATTACCTGGGTACTAGTAGTTTTTGCAGGGGTCGGAGTAGTTGAGACTACTGGAGCTCGCGGTCTTTTAGTTGGACGTTTGTTGGCGCTTCTAGGTTTCGTTGGGGTAGGTGTAGTGGAAGTAGCCGCTGCAAAAGTCATCATCTCTTGTGGAGGGAACTCGGCATTGAATGGTGATTCGATGCGAGTCGAACTATCACTATTATGGGTTCCAAACTCCGATGATAAGCCCTCCATAGAAAACACGATCTAGCTTTGTTTATTAACCGTAAGGTTGATACAAGGAGTGCGAGCGACTTTTAGATATGGTAGATAATGTAATAGGAAAGGGTTTAGGGTTTCCGGATTAGGGTTTAGGGTTTAGGGCTTCGGGATTAGGGTTTTGGGATTAGGGTTTTGGGTTTCGAGATTAGGGTTTCAGGATTAGGGTTTCGGGATTAGGGTTTCGGGATTAGGTCTAGGGTTTACATAGATAATGTAATAAGAAAAGATTCTAAGCACACATAAAGAGAGAGAGAGAGAGAGAGAGAGAGAGAGAGAGAGATAGACTCAGGAAAATTCCATTAAAATAAAAGGAAAGACCTTATGCAGCAAACTAGTTTCGCTCTTTTAGGTAGAGCTCATCAGTGCAAAAGGTCATGTACATACAAAAGGTGGTTTATATAGGATGTTGAGGATGGGGAAGGGAGGAGAATGTATAATCATAGTGAGTGGGGTACAATAACAATGTAAATAGATGGAGGGCTGTGAGGTTTTAAGTTGGAAGATCTTGATGATAGAGGGGGTGGTGATATGGGGGGGGAAACAAAATGGGCTGGTGAATGGAAGATTGATAGGGTGATAAGACAGATGAGGGAGTAGGAAAAGGTGAATAAGGGGAAATGAATGAGTGGTAGGGTGTGTAATTATATGTAAATAAAAGGAAGAAGGGAAAGTTAAAGGAAGTTAATAAGAGGTATTAGGGAGAGGGGTTGAGGGAAGAGGGAAGAGAGAGAGTGTATAAAAAGGTAGTGAGAGGAAGAGGGGATGAGAAATGGAAAAAAAGGTAGTGAGAGGAAGAGGGGATGAGAAATGGAAAAAAAAGGGGGAGGGGGAGATGGAATATAGTTTTTAGTGAGATATAAGGGAAATATTGGGGGGGGAAAAAAAGGGAGGGGGAGATAGAATATAGTTTTTAGTGAGATATAAGGGAAATATTGGGGGAAAAAAGTAGATGTGTGTGACTACAAAATAAAAGTAAGGGGGAAGGAGAGAGGAACAAGGAAGGGGGATAGATTAAATGAAGGGTGAGAAAATATGTTTATAGTGGCTCTAGGATGTTTTTAGTTTTTACTAGAAGGGAGTGGAGGTTTTTGGATTTAGTCCAACAAATAATGGGTTTAGGGATATGTTGTAGTTGGGGATCTAATTGGATATCATAGTGTAGGTTAGTTAGTATTTTCTTAATAATTAGTGTGGGGGTATGGCGAGTATATCTAAGTTTAAAGATAGTGGGTGGGGTGGTCTTTTTAGTTTTTTCTTTGAAAAGGAGAGTGTGTCTAAGGGAGTAAGGGTGTTTTTGAAAGTTATTTAGAATAAAATGTGTGGGATAACCTCGGGCTCTAAGTCTCGTAAAGAATTTTTTTTGCATATTTAAATAACCTAGGGCCGTGCTTTCTCTAACCATATATCTTTTAAGTTCATTTGAAACAAAACTATTTTTCACATGTAGAGGGTGATTGGAGGAATAAGGGATGTATTGATATGTGTTAAGTGTTTTTTGAAAGCAATTAAAGGTGAATCTATTATTATCTAATCTAATCCAAAGGTCTAAAAAGGGTAGTTTCGTGTAAGAAGTGTGTATGGTTAGTTTTATAGAGTTTTGAGTAGAGTTACTATAGAAGTTTAGGTATTCGAGAAGTTGGATTTTAGTACCAGTCCAGACGCCAAAGGCATCATCAATATACCTAGTGAAATAGAAAAGGTGGGGTGATGGATTGGAATTTTCTAGATATGAGAGGAAGAGACATGCATACACGACGGAAAAATTACTACCCATGGCTGTTCCTTTTACCTGTTGATAAATTTGGTTGTTAAATTTAAGGAAGTGGTATTCTAAGGTGAGGGCACTAAGGGTGTAAATCAAATTGGTTTTTTGGTTAGAAAAGTGGGGGGCAATAAGGTTTTTTAGGGCAGAGAGTCCTAGTTTAGGTGGGATGCTAGGGTAGAGGGATTCAACATCAAAAGAAAAAATGAAGCTATTGGGTGGTGTTATAAGTTGTTCTAAAGTTTGGACAAGGGAATGGGAGTCCCTAAGATACTGTTTTTGAACTAGAAGTATGGGGAGGAGTTGATGGTGAAGCCATTTAGACGTTTGTTCAAATAATGAACCGTTATATGAGCAAATCGGTCTATAGCTAACAGGACTTTTATGTACTTTTGGCAAGAAGTACATATTAGGTATTGAGTAACCTTTAGGAGGTTTGTGTAGGATAAATTCTATTTCTATGAGAGATAAGATATTACGATTACAATTGACTATGTCTTGTAGTCGACTTAAAAGTTCTTCTAATGGGAGACTATCAACTTTTTTATATGTAGTGATGTCGGATAAATGTTCTAGGGCTTTATCTAAGTATGTTTTTTTATCGAGGACACAAACTCCAATGTTTTTGTCCGCTGGTAGGATGGTTATTTTATTATTATTTTTAAGGCTAGTTATTGCTAATTGGAGGTGTAGTGGTATTTTGATATTAGGTAATATATTATCATGGAGGTTTGTGGAGAGAGAGATATTGTGTTTATGGAGTATAGATTCTAATGGTGGATATTTAGTAGGAGGGTTCCAATTCGGGTTGGGTAGTTTGAAGGGATTAGAGGGAGGAGAGTTGGATTTTCTAAAGAAATGTTTAAGTCTCAAGGATCTACTTAGGTTTTGGTATTCTTGAAGAATGGATTGGTTAGTAGGTGGGGGGCAAGGGGGTATAAACTTAAGTCCTAGGTTTAAAAGTTTCATTTCTAGTTTACTAAGGGTGTAACTTGAAAGATTATGAATTTTACTTTGTAAGATGGAAGTAGTGTCTATGGTGGGAGTAAGTGGTTTCCAAAACTTGTATCTAAGCCTTTTAGGGCGTGATTTAGTATAAGGGGAGAAAGGGAAGTGGGAGTTTTCTTTACCTAGCCACATGTACGTATCACGTGTCAAAGGGGGCCTATCTAGTATGTAAAAAAGACGCTTACAAGGGTGTAAGGCGTGCTTAAACCGTTTACTAATTCGTTTAGCACGCCTCACTACACGTTTTTTGGTTTCGACACATGAGTTGGAGTTTTAGATGGGGGTTGATAGGGGGGTTTGTAAGAGTTGTGTGGGTTTGATTTATTATGTGGGTGGGTGGCTGGGGCAGATGGGTTAGAATTACAAAAAAGGGAAGGGGTATTAGATGTAAATAGGGAGGGGTTACTAACAGGAAAATGGAAAGGGGTATTAGACGTAAATGGGGAGGGGTTCTTATTTATATTATGTGGAAATAAGAGGGGGTTGCCGTGTGTGGAATTATTAGGAAAAGAGAGGGGGGTATGGGAGGAGTGTGTGAAAATATTGGGGGGGTTTGTGAAAATATTGAGGGGGTTTGGGGCTATATTAGAGATTGGGGAAGGGGCAAGACCAAAATTATACAAAATGTTAGGGGGGTAATTAGGGTGGGGATCATTACAAAAAAGGGGCATGGGGTTATGGAGGGGAATATTGGAAAGTAACGGGGGGGTATACAGAGAATTATTAAGAAGTGTAGGGGGAAGGTTTTGAGAGTGAGTGGGATATGGGTAAAGGGATGGGCTATGTTGTTGCCCTAGCGTAGGAGGAGGGAAAGAAAATTGAGGGGGAGAGGTATCGAGGGGCTTAGTATACGGAGGAGGGTTGGAGAGCAGAGGGGGAAGGTGAGAATGGGGGAGATGCTTTCTATTGTAGTCGAGCGCAGGACCTGAGTTTGGGACAGCGTTATGGCCCGCCTGTGAATTAATCTCGTCCTGTTGTTGATGGCTATGTTGGGCCGACGAGAAACTAGCAGGTGCAGCCGAAGAGTAGAAGCTATGGACCAGAGACGGGGGTCCTCGGTGTGCAGCCTGTGACCAAGCATGTGTATGGTGGCTCGTGTCTCTGTGGCCATCGAAAAGTGATGATGGTGGTAGTTGATGGAGATCTCGTGGTGGATGATTAAAGTGGTTGATGTCCGTGTTGCCGCCGAAGAGTGATGATGGTGGTCGGTGTGGGTGATCTTGTGGTGGATGAAGCCAAGAACCTGTACGAAGGGAAGCATGTGTCGTGAAATTGGAGTTCGGGTTATGGTGGCGGTAGGCCGAGTTTATGTTCGGGCCTGCCGAAAGCTCGTTCGATCTATAGAAAAGTACTTGTGGGTTTTGATGGTTGAGGTTCGGGTTGATGCTAACTTCATTGTTATTCATGTTGCAGATGAATTGAGGATGGTCGCGGATGAAGTGAGGGTGGTTGCGGTGGTTGGATGGTCCGCGGTGAAAATGTGGTGGAGGAGGCTTCGGGTTTGCTGATGGAGGCCGAGGGTTAGGGTTTGGGTTAGTGTTAGGATTAGGGTTAGGGTTAGGGTGTGTTCTGAAATTAGGGTTAGGGTTAGGGTGTGTTCTGAAATTAGGGTTAGGGTTAGGGTTAGGGTTAGGGTTGGGTTCTTTTCTCAAGTTAGGGTTAGGGTTGGGTTTCGGGTTTGTTCTCAAGTTAGGGTTAGGGTTGGGATTCGGGTTTGTTCTCAAATTAGGGTTAGGGTTGGGATTCGGGTTAGGGTTAGGGTTGGGCTTAGGGGTTGTTCTCAAATTAAGGTTAGGGTTAATTCTCGAGTTAGGATTATAGTCTTTATCTTTATACTGAAATTTATTATATTGTACTTTCTCAAAACTGTCGACAACTTTTTCAATATCATCTTCAATATCATCATCTGACTCCATATCTATGTCTATCTCTCTAATATGGTGCTTACTTGTGCTTTGAGTGTTCTCATTTAGTGATTGGGCTTTATCTTTTCTTTGCATAGCAGCAACTTTAAAGGCTTCCCTATAAGTGAATGAGAGAGCTATAGTATTACATTCTTTTAGAATATTAGTTGCTAACTCTTCTTGGAAAATTTCAAGCTGTTTGCTAAATGAGTTTGGACTTGAATCGGATTCCTCTACTTCGTCAAAACAAACAGGGGCTTTTAGGAGATTAGCAATCTTGAGAATATCAGCTCGTACAGTCATAGGAAAATCATCTACTGTTTTTGTGTAGTAATGGACAAGACTATCTAAATGCTTGACATATGTGGTAGTGAGATCTTTACTATATTGTGTTGTGATGGAAGCAAACTCTAGTTGTAGGCTTTTATTTATATCTTCGTGCTCAATAATTAGTCTTGGGGGCTGGATTCTCAAGCTATGAGGGGCTATATTCTGAGAATTAAGGTTTGACATACGACTATATGTTTTTTTAGCTTTTTGAGCTTTTCGATAGAGGTTTTTAAACTCTGCGATTATTCTACACTTGTAATCTTCAAAGTGTTGGGAAATTAGCGGTGATTCATTGGAGATTACCTGGGTACTAGTAGTTTTTGCAGGGGTCGGAGTAGTTGAGACTACTGGAGCTCGCGGTCTTTTAGTTGGACGTTTGTTGGCGCTTCTAGGTTTCGTTGGGGTAGGTGTAGTGGAAGTAGCCGCTGCAAAAGTCATCATCTCTTGTGGAGGGAACTCGGCATTGAATGGTGATTCGATGCGAGTCGAACTATCACTATTATGGGTTCCAAACTCCGATGATAAGCCCTCCATAGAAAACACGATCTAGCTTTGTTTATTAACCGTAAGGTTGATACAAGGAGTGCGAGCGACTTTTAGATATGGTAGATAATGTAATAGGAAAGGGTTTAGGGTTTCCGGATTAGGGTTTAGGGTTTAGGGCTTCGGGATTAGGGTTTTGGGATTAGGGTTTTGGGTTTCGAGATTAGGGTTTCAGGATTAGGGTTTCGGGATTAGGGTTTCGGGATTAGGTCTAGGGTTTACATAGATAATGTAATAAGAAAAGATTCTAAGCACACATAAAGAGAGAGAGAGAGAGAGAGAGAGAGAGAGAGAGAGAGATAGACTCAGGAAAATTCCATTAAAATAAAAGGAAAGACCTTATGCAGCAAACTAGTTTCGCTCTTTTAGGTAGAGCTCATCAGTGCAAAAGGTCATGTACATACAAAAGGTGGTTTATATAGGATGTTGAGGATGGGGAAGGGAGGAGAATGTATAATCATAGTGAGTGGGGTACAATAACAATGTAAATAGATGGAGGGCTGTGAGGTTTTAAGTTGGAAGATCTTGATGATAGAGGGGGTGGTGATATGGGGGGGGAAACAAAATGGGCTGGTGAATGGAAGATTGATAGGGTGATAAGACAGATGAGGGAGTAGGAAAAGGTGAATAAGGGGAAATGAATGAGTGGTAGGGTGTGTAATTATATGTAAATAAAAGGAAGAAGGGAAAGTTAAAGGAAGTTAATAAGAGGTATTAGGGAGAGGGGTTGAGGGAAGAGGGAAGAGAGAGAGTGTATAAAAAGGTAGTGAGAGGAAGAGGGGATGAGAAATGGAAAAAAAGGTAGTGAGAGGAAGAGGGGATGAGAAATGGAAAAAAAAGGGGGAGGGGGAGATGGAATATAGTTTTTAGTGAGATATAAGGGAAATATTGGGGGGGAAAAAAAAGGGAGGGGGAGATAGAATATAGTTTTTAGTGAGATATAAGGGAAATATTGGGGGAAAAAAGTAGATGTGTGTGACTACAAAATAAAAGTAAGGGGGAAGGAGAGAGGAACAAGGAAGGGGGATAGATTAAATGAAGGGTGAGAAAATATGTTTATAGTGGCTCTAGGATGTTTTTAGTTTTTACTAGAAGGGAGTGGAGGTTTTTGGATTTAGTCCAACAAATAATGGGTTTAGGGATATGTTGTAGTTGGGGATCTAATTGGATATCATAGTGTAGGTTAGTTAGTATTTTCTTAATAATTAGTGTGGGGGTATGGCGAGTATATCTAAGTTTAAAGATAGTGGGTGGGGTGGTCTTTTTAGTTTTTTCTTTGAAAAGGAGAGTGTGTCTAAGGGAGTAAGGGTGTTTTTGAAAGTTATTTAGAATAAAATGTGTGGGATAACCTCGGGCTCTAAGTCTCGTAAAGAATTTTTTTTGCATATTTAAATAACCTAGGGCCGTGCTTTCTCTAACCATATATCTTTTAAGTTCATTTGAAACAAAACTATTTTTCACATGTAGAGGGTGATTGGAGGAATAAGGGATGTATTGATATGTGTTAAGTGTTTTTTGAAAGCAATTAAAGGTGAATCTATTATTATCTAATCTAATCCAAAGGTCTAAAAAGGGTAGTTTCGTGTAAGAAGTGTGTATGGTTAGTTTTATAGAGTTTTGAGTAGAGTTACTATAGAAGTTTAGGTATTCGAGAAGTTGGATTTTAGTACCAGTCCAGACGCCAAAGGCATCATCAATATACCTAGTGAAATAGAAAAGGTGGGGTGATGGATTGGAATTTTCTAGATATGAGAGGAAGAGACATGCATACACGACGGAAAAATTACTACCCATGGCTGTTCCTTTTACCTGTTGATAAATTTGGTTGTTAAATTTAAGGAAGTGGTATTCTAAGGTGAGGGCACTAAGGGTGTAAATCAAATTGGTTTTTTGGTTAGAAAAGTGGGGGGCAATAAGGTTTTTTAGGGCAGAGAGTCCTAGTTTAGGTGGGATGCTAGGGTAGAGGGATTCAACATCAAAAGAAAAAATGAAGCTATTGGGTGGTGTTATAAGTTGTTCTAAAGTTTGGACAAGGGAATGGGAGTCCCTAAGATACTGTTTTTGAACTAGAAGTATGGGGAGGAGTTGATGGTGAAGCCATTTAGACGTTTGTTCAAATAATGAACCGTTATATGAGCAAATCGGTCTATAGCTAACAGGACTTTTATGTACTTTTGGCAAGAAGTACATATTAGGTATTGAGTAACCTTTAGGAGGTTTGTGTAGGATAAATTCTATTTCTATGAGAGATAAGATATTACGATTACAATTGACTATGTCTTGTAGTCGACTTAAAAGTTCTTCTAATGGGAGACTATCAACTTTTTTATATGTAGTGATGTCGGATAAATGTTCTAGGGCTTTATCTAAGTATGTTTTTTTATCGAGGACACAAACTCCAATGTTTTTGTCCGCTGGTAGGATGGTTATTTTATTATTATTTTTAAGGCTAGTTATTGCTAATTGGAGGTGTAGTGGTATTTTGATATTAGGTAATATATTATCATGGAGGTTTGTGGAGAGAGAGATATTGTGTTTATGGAGTATAGATTCTAATGGTGGATATTTAGTAGGAGGGTTCCAATTCGGGTTGGGTAGTTTGAAGGGATTAGAGGGAGGAGAGTTGGATTTTCTAAAGAAATGTTTAAGTCTCAAGGATCTACTTAGGTTTTGGTATTCTTGAAGAATGGATTGGTTAGTAGGTGGGGGGCAAGGGGGTATAAACTTAAGTCCTAGGTTTAAAAGTTTCATTTCTAGTTTACTAAGGGTGTAACTTGAAAGATTATGAATTTTACTTTGTAAGATGGAAGTAGTGTCTATGGTGGGAGTAAGTGGTTTCCAAAACTTGTATCTAAGCCTTTTAGGGCGTGATTTAGTATAAGGGGAGAAAGGGAAGTGGGAGTTTTCTTTACCTAGCCACATGTACGTATCACGTGTCAAAGGGGGCCTATCTAGTATGTAAAAAAGACGCTTACAAGGGTGTAAGGCGTGCTTAAACCGTTTACTAATTCGTTTAGCACGCCTCACTACACGTTTTTTGGTTTCGACACATGAGTTGGAGTTTTAGATGGGGGTTGATAGGGGGGTTTGTAAGAGTTGTGTGGGTTTGATTTATTATGTGGGTGGGTGGCTGGGGCAGATGGGTTAGAATTACAAAAAAGGGAAGGGGTATTAGATGTAAATAGGGAGGGGTTACTAACAGGAAAATGGAAAGGGGTATTAGACGTAAATGGGGAGGGGTTCTTATTTATATTATGTGGAAATAAGAGGGGGTTGCCGTGTGTGGAATTATTAGGAAAAGAGAGGGGGGTATGGGAGGAGTGTGTGAAAATATTGGGGGGGTTTGTGAAAATATTGAGGGGGTTTGGGGCTATATTAGAGATTGGGGAAGGGGCAAGACCAAAATTATACAAAATGTTAGGGGGGTAATTAGGGTGGGGATCATTACAAAAAAGGGGCACACATCAAACTATGGTTGTTTTCCCAATAACAATCTAAAATCATCCATAGTTTGATGTGTGCATTCCAACACAACCGGGAAGTGATCTGATAATCCAATCATCACCCTATACACTTACATAGTCGTAAGCGATGGCAAGAATGTCTCATCATGCATAATGTAAATTCAATCCAATCTACTCCAAGTTGATCTATATTGTGCAGATTGAAATGTATAACCAACATCATGTCCATTGATCCAAGTCCATGCATCATACCTTATGACCTCCATCATAAAACAAATCCCAAACCTCTCGTTCAGGAGCATCCATGAGGCTATGCATCGAAGTAGATTGAACCACCTTTGAACACATATTAAAATCACCTAACAAAAAACCTGCTCTTCCATGACGTAAAACTTGATGTAAACCTCTCCAAAGATTGATACGTTGCCCTGCAACATTTGGTGCATAAATACCTACCACCCAAATTTTATTGCCTTCATAATTAACTTCAACCACCAAAAACCGACCATTATCATCTCTTTGAGCCACTATTGGTTTCAAGATGTCCCTTACAATAAGCATTACGCCTGAATACAACCCTCCAATGACTCCGGCATAAAACACATGATATTGCTTATACTGAAGAGAAGACCCAGACTTAGCATGCACCTTATGACATAATACATCCCATTGACTAATAAAAATAGTTTTCCACATACCATATCGCTTAGACGAAGAACAAATTCCCCTTACATTCCATGTGACTATTTTCATCAATCACTAATTAGGATGTTTGTTGGCATGTTCACGTTCTCGTTGTGCCAATATCTTGGGCATATCCCCGAAATAATCACTTAAGACTGCAAATGCATTTTGCACAGATGGTTTATGTCTATCGGTGGATATCATTGTACCCCGTGAACTATTTCTTTTCCAATTTTGTTTCTCTAATGGTAAATTGATTTTACTATTCTTATCAAACCTAAGGTTGAAAGGTTTTGTCCCTTGATTAGAATGTTGGTACAGTGAACCTTGCCACGGTTTTGACCTTCTTTTGAATTGATCATAATTAGGTGCATAAGACACCCCCATAGGATCTTTCGAGGAACGACCCCTCTCTTGGCCATGATGTTCATGAACTTTCTCTTTTTGGTACCTTGGATGATTGACCTTAGAGGCCACCTTAATCCACGACCCATCATCATCTATTAAGTCTTGTCTTCTTTCTTCAATATATTTGTCTTTATGTTCCAAAATAGCGACACCTTTACCTTTGTTGGCATTTGCTTCCTTAGTTTTCGGCACCTCATTATCATTTGTGACATACTTAACACATCACCATGGGAAGTATTAGGCATCTCTACGACCGGTGTTTGTTGACATTCTGCCATGAAATGGCCCAAACCACCACATCGGAAGCAATGACTGGCAAATGATCCCCAATGCAATTGGCAACGGAATGAACTCATCTCCTCAATCTTTATGTTTAGCCACAAAGGCCTTTTTTTGTTGTATTCCATAGCATACATAACTTATATATATTATATGCTTTGTCATTTGGGGCTATTATCACCTTTCCCAATTGTTCCATTACACCTTGAATTATAGGCCACAAAAAAGAAAATTTACACTATACTTCCACCCATATTGGACACTCTTGTTTTAAAATTTCTTGAAATTCAGCTAGGTTCGAAACACAACCTCAAAAAAACCTCGTGGACCTTTGTACACATCTTCCACGTTGTTCTTACCTACCATTGTATTTAACCATTGCGTCACCCAATGTATGAAAGGATTTTTTCCCATAAAGGAGCAAATAATGCCTCTCTCATGAAACATTGAAAGCGTCTTTAAAATTTCCCTACACGGCATCTCCACCTCTACGATCTCATCCCCTTCAATGTTGGCCACCATCTCTATATCATCCGGTAAAATCTCATGGAGTGCTTCATTAGCAACTACATGCATAGCTTCCTAGTAATGATCATTCCTCTTCTCCTCACCTTCTCCCATAACATGTGCATAGGATGGTTTTCATATCATATCTATATCCTCCTCATGCATATTATTAGTTCCAATCTTTTGTTTCTTCACAAGAACATCATCTTCTCCTTCTTCCCGTTGGCTCTCTATTTGTCTTGCATTTATACATGATCCATCTCTTCCATAGATTCTATGTTCCGATTATAACGAAAAGGAAAATAATAAGATTATAATTAACCTAGAATCAACAATATGACATCCGAACTGTTTGTAGAAGAAAAATGTTGCAACACTCTCCCATGATGTAGCCACGCCTCCTCCTCCTCTTCTTCTTACAGGGCATCTCCGTCACTCTATCTCTCCCTCTGTCTCTCTCCTTCTTCTCCTTCCTCTCTCTCTCTCTCTCTCTCTCTCTCTCTCTTCTCTTCCTCCTTTGTTCTTCTCTCTCTTTCTCTCTCTATCTCTCATGTCAGTGTAGTCTCCCTCTCCCTCTCTCCCTCTCTCTCTCAAGTTTCTAACTAATTTCTAACTTTGAAGTTTTTCTTTAACCTAACTAGTAAACCACATAACCGGCTTAACCGGTTTGAGCCGGTTTGGCAAGGCTCAAGGCAAGCCGAACCGAGCTCAAACCGTTTAGTCAAGCTCAAGCCTGAGCCAAGCCGATAAGCCGTTTAAAACCAGTTTAGTTCAATGGTTTAGGCTTGAGCCGAGCCGCTAAGCCGTTTAAAACCGGTTTAGTTCAACGGTTTAGGCTTGAGCTGAGCCATTGCCGATCCCTAAATATAAATACTTACACACATAGACGTTTCTGTATATTTATATCACACATTAATATACATACACCCTGACATATATCAACCCGTATATCTTTTTTATACATGCATTTGCACACACATACATATGTACACATATATGTAACACATTTATATATAAATACTTATTTCGGGGCATAAGTAAGCATGATATACAAGCAAAAACCTACATTTATATAAAATTACATATAAAACCACACATGTGTGTGCGCACGCGCATGTACACATGCAAATACTTCAACACATTAGTATATGCATTCTCATTCACATTCAAGCACACATACACAATAAAAAATGCATATGTACACTCATACACTAACGTGGAGATAGACACACATGCACACAAGCACATCTGTAAATTATTGAAGTACACACAAGTTCATATACTCATAAACACCTATTCGCACAAAGTTGCTAAATTGAGGTTCATACAAAGCCTTAGCGAGGAGTCAATGCCAACACGATTGAACATACCAAGAGAGCTGACACCCACATACAACGAACGTTTAAATGGAATAGCATATTCAACAAATCTTTATCAAACCCATCTTCCATGTTTAGGTCTTGGCTAGTTATCAGACCCTTCACCCATTAATTAGCAATTGTTATCTCTTAATGCTTAAGCTATATTTGATTGTTCTTTTTTCTATTTTAGTCAATGACCACATTTTCAAACTTCATCATCAAGCTTCAGGATATCCTCAATGATGTAATCTACAATAATGACTCTAAATATCTTTCATCTATGGAAATTTCTTCTCAGAGTTTGTTAGTGTGAAGATCAAACTCTCCACAAGCTTCCTTGACATATAAACATTTAAATTGATGGGTGAATGAACTTGGGAGTGGTAAATGTGTTGTATATCAACTATTAATGTGGGATAACAAGACCGAAAAGCTCCCTCCTTGCTCCGACATCCAAAGGAAATGTTCTTGTCTAGAGGACCTTGATACCACCCAATACAATGTGCAAGAACATCCCTATCCTTGATCCCCATAGAGTTGAAGGACACTACAACATGTTAGTTGGTTGATGTTGCCAAAATCGTTGTGTTTTGAGTCGTATGGAGAGTTGGTAGATACTCGGAAATAATCTATCATTTCGTGGATGCCTCAACCCACAATTTTGCATTATGTATATGTATTCCACGTATCCTTACCGGATGAGCCATGGTGAATCCAATACATCCTTGAATGGGACGATGTATCCTCATATGATGGGCCATGATGAATCTAGAGCAGCCTTGAATGTGAAGATGTATCCTTACAAGACGACCCATGATGAATCTGGCACAACCTTGAACATGAAGATGTACCCTTACAAGATGGGCCATGGTGAATCGAGTCCATCATTGAATGTGAAGATGTGTCCTTACAAGGGTGGGCCATGTTGAATCCAACCCATCCTTGAATGTGAACATGGATAGGAAGGTTCCCTATCTATGAAAATGTATGCTTAGAGGACGGACCATGGTGAATCCAACACATCCATGGATGTAAAGGTTCATTGTCTGTGAGGTTGTGAACAGGCATGTGTCATCACTAGACGAGCACCTCCTCGTTGTTGTGGGAGTATCTCATCTCCTCTCTCTCTCTCTCTCTCTCTCTCTCTCTCTCAAATGTGTATCTCTCTATTCTATCCTCTCTCAATCAACACCTAGTGTTTGTCTTTTGATCGATCGCCATGTCGAATACGGGTACTTAATGGAAAGGGTAGTTGCCCTAAGTCACTTGGTATTTAAACTAATGTTTGGAACCTAGTTTGGAGGTTGTCCATTTTGTATATTGTGCCATTGTAACTTTGAGAGTGATAATAAAGTTACATCTTACTTGTGCCTACTTTTGTGTGCTTCTCTCTGTCTTTCTTGTTGATCTTTCGTTTGGGAGTCAAAGAGGTAGGAGATATAGTTGAGGCTCCATCTTAAAGAATTTTGGAGTTTGTTGAAGCACGTCAATTATTACGCGCCCCGCCTAATTGTGGGTTTATGTGGCAACAACTACAAAATATTGCATTGATGCAAGGTCCTTTACCGCGAGAAATAGGAGAAAAAAACCAGGGGGGGGTCAAACGTCGTTGTTACAAGTGACTACTAATCTTTTGTATCATTGCTCCATTGAGTCTCTTGGATGGCTATCATCTAAGGCTGAAGAAGAATGGAAAATACACAAATCTGATCATATGGGTGGTGGCAGATCTTACAATGTAGTTGGCATTCTAAATTGCCACCTGTAGCAGAGGTCTTCATTTGGAGAGTTCGGATTGGTGGATTCGCCTTTGGGATTAGCTCTAAAGCGTCGTGGACTAGGAATCGGGTAAATTGCTTCTTTTGCACTGTTCAAATGGGAGATAGTAGTACACATCGATTTATACAATGTCTAATTGCTTGTCAAATTTGGAGTTACATTTCTCAAATTTGGCAAGTTTTATCACGATTGTTATTTGATACCTAGAAGATAGTTGGTGTTTCGAACTGTTGAGCGGCAAGCTCAACCGGAGCCGGTAAGCGAGACGGATCGAGCGAAACGGATCGGTATGACGGTGAGCAACCGAACCGGCAAGCAGTGGAGGCCGGGTGCAATCCGTAACCGGCAGTCCAATCGGAAGCCTAGTATAGGATAGACTACTAGGTAGCTATAGTCTCGTAGTAAGTGTCAGATGCTCGTGTGAGCATTGAAGTACATGGTACTTCTGT
>NW_028230834.1:0-28300 GCF_043228905.1 Azolla caroliniana | reverse complement strand
CCTTATTTCTTTATGTAGACTATGGTCTTACATCATTCGGTTACTACCATTATGAGTGTTTCCTTTATCTCATCAACTAAATCCAACTACACTTTTAAGATTGATGGACAAGTAGAATTTGAAATTAGAAGATTCTACAATCCAACACCTCAAAAGTGGCATACTTCTATAAAGTCAATTAGTATGCTTCAAGCAAAATACATGGAAACTTGAATTCTACTTACTTAATCAAGTATAACGACTATCACTATAGAGACCACGGTCCTACTATGTGCCAATATATTTTTCCCAATGATCCAATCTAGATCTATAGAAACACAACCTCTTGTCATAAATTCATTAGTAGATAGAGAGGGAGAGGTAATCGTTAGCTCAACCTTCTCTAGCTTTTCCATAATGCTCTAAACATGATGATGTTGACTTACTTTTGAACTGTGTTAACCTCCACTAACTTCAAGAAAGCATTTTAATTCCTTGACTTTCCTATGGTAACCTGGATGATTCTAACCTCCTCCAACTTCTACGAAAGAGTTTTTAACTCTTTAGTAGTAATCATGATGATTCTAACCTCCATCTCCCCATGCTTGATATTAAAAGGTTCTTAAGGTTGCAAGAAACTTCGCCTAGCTAACACTATGTTCTTTACTCTTAAACCCCTTTACCGAGTTTCTATAATTTTAAAAAAATGATGATGTTGAAATTTGAATAGGATTGCGTACCCATTACACGCTTATCTAATAAAGGTAAAACACTTTAAGAATATACTGTAATGATTAGTGAATGACAAAACCAATGATACTATAGATTCATGCTTTTTAGCGTTTCGGAAAGAAAAAACCACATGCGCACCTTAAAAGCAATCAATATGAAGAATGAGATCCAAGGATGCATGGAATATGACAAATAAACTTATAAATTTAGGATAGAAACCACATTGATTTCTAATAAAAGAGTACATTCAATGCTCTTTTCAATAAGTTTTTTTACAGAATCCTAGTAAATATTATCATCGTCTCATGGTTTTATTGAGAAAATGAGTTGGTTTGTTTAGGTATGTACTTTGGCCACTATAATGATCTGGATTAGATTCATCATGTATGAAAACCTCCAGACACATGGTCAATTCTAAAATAAAAAACGACAATAAACTTGGGTGTTGCAATGCCCTCGGATTTATGGGAATTATTTGAGGTTGTTTAAAACTACCACATGCCCCCTAATGTTGTGCTTGGCTTCGATGACTCATAAAATGTTCAAAGGGTTTTAGCCATGTGGAAACCATCTAAAAGTTAGAATGGTAAAAACAATATCCTTAAAATGTTGTACTAAATAGAAGTGCCTAGTAAAAGCAAGATATAATTAACATGTTTACCATATTGTGTTCTTACATATGTACATAATGTGTGCTCATAATTAAAATGTCATTGGTTGATGATAGAAATGCCATTATAATTTATACATATGGAATTAACATTCACACTTAATGTTATGATTAATAATATGAATCTTTGTTTAAATCACTTGAATTAGTCTCTTCCATTAATTACACTTACCTAAACATAAATTTAGACATAAATACAAAGCAAGAACTACTCCTAAACATTAGAAGCATTTCCTTTGGAATATTCAGCCAGGGAAAAGTTTCCTAGATTTAAGAGGATCCATGTCTTATCACTATAATCTGTCAATCATTCACAATGTTCTGTAATTTATTATAATTGACAAGACACACTCCAAGAAAGTCTTATTTGAAGAAGGGCAAGACTAGTTAGTTTCTAACGGTAACGAAGTGGTGCAAGAAAAAAACATGTTTGTGTGTAACGTGTCAACTTCCATTTAATTGTATAAATATCACAAGTATTTGTTCCTTCGAAAGAAAGTTCAATAGTCAATCCATATTCTTTTTCATTGAGTGGGTAGAATGTAAAGTGTTAAAGAGTTAGATTTTGAAATTGTGATTGACAATATGGGAAAACCCATTACGATTGAACCTCATAAGAATTATCTTCATTTCTATGATACACAAATTATACAGTTTTGACACAAGACAACTTTTCATAGAAAGGGCCACGATAGTGTCTTGTGGTGGTCACTTATTAGTTAGTGTATTGTATTGAACTCAATAACCCTCAAACTTAACAAGGGCCACGATAGTGTCTTGTGGTGGTCACTTATTGGTTAGTGTATTGTATTGAACTCAATAACCCTCAAACTTAACAAGGGCCACGATAGTGTCTTGTGGTGGTCACTTATTGGTTAGTGTATTGTATTGAACTCAATAACCCTCAAACTTAACATATAGGTGTGAGCATGTAGATTGACATGTATGATATTGCCATGATGTCACCAACCACACCCAACATTACGCTCTTCTACAACTTCAAACATCCATTACAAACATTTAAATTATTTGAGGTTGGTATGATGCTATATAGCCTTCTACATTAGATAGACACATAAATAGAAAATAGCCAAGTCATGCTCATTATCCTATGGATAGAGCTCATGTAAACAAGTGTATCAAAATAAATAGAAAAGGAAAAGTCGATAGAAGCATGATGATGTGCCATCTCACATACACACAAACTTGCAACCCATTATCAACAATGCCATCTTCCTTGGTTTAGGTTGACGGTGGTCACGTTCAACTTTTCACACGGACAATGGAAGTATTGCTACAATATGTGCTTGTGCCTAGTACAAAGTAGAATAGATGTTTTATCATCCATGAGGAGGGCAATTATGACCCATGGGACTAAATCAACATATCATATTGTATGTGCCTCATTCCTAAGAAGGGGAGGTTACAACTACTTTGTAATAAGAACTCTCTATGTGAAAATAATGCACACTCACATGTGCTCACTCTTCTAGAGGATGTTTGAGTACATGACACTTACATTGTCATGCTTTACTAACAAGTCGTCATATTTGTCGTGAATTACCTTATACATTTGATAATATATATTTGTGGAGATGAAACAATATTATGTACTATTTGTATACTGCCTCCGGGCCTTTTATTAATACCAATGGAGCATATGTTTTATGGAAAAATAAAAATAAAAATAAAAATTTACCTTATACATTTGAGCATGTCATAAACAAGTGATATTCATCCTTCATTGTTAGGTTTTCATTGGATACCTTGAATATCATCACATTTCTGTGATGATGATGCCATGACTCTACCTCAACACCTAACTTGTTTGAGTGTGTTTGTGGAAGTGGTAAGGCTCTCCTAGAGCCAACTTGAAGGCTCATGGGGATAGAGAGATGTGATTGGATATGTCCAAGCAATTTGTCCTTGTATTGGGGCCAACATTTGGGGTTAATAATTGCAATATACTATTCCAAATTTGAAATTTTAGCACCTTGCCACTTCATCTTTAGTGCCATTAGTAATATATCATTGATGATAACATACTTCATAGTCTCACATGGGAGCTCTAATAGATCTTTTACTCCCCATCTCTTAAATCATTTTACAATGTCAAGCACTCAACTAGATAAGAGGATTTTCCTCATATGATTTTGTTACCTTGCATCCTATGTTCCAAACTTGTTTTTGGAAATCTATGATCAAACTTACTCTTGACTTTTGTGATATATTGTTATACTCTTTGAATGACTAGTACCTCTTTGGGCTAAGCACTTATTTATAATAGCTTGACAAGGTAGGACGTTGAGGATTATTTCCCCAATTTTCCAATGTAAGAAGAATTTTTGGTTTGTCTCTATTTCATTCCAAGCACTAAGTGAGATAGTAAAACCCCACACTTATACTCCATAAAGCAACACTTGAACCACCATAGCATTGAATAACGTCAATCTCACTTCCCATCCTCGAGAGTCGAGCATCACTTTGGTTGCATTGATTCTCAAACATATAATAACTATTCCAACCTGCTTGAAGTCTAGACTCGTAGCTGTCACAGACAAGTAGACAAGGCTCAATACTAAGAGAGTGAGATCATAGACAAGATAATAAGAAAGAGAGTGAGAGAGAAAGTAGTCAAGAGAACAAGAACTGAATTATGATTTCGTAACTAGGTTTAATCCGAACCAAGTTGTATGCTCCCCGCAAGTCAATCTTGGAGAAGACCTATGCACAACGAAGGCGATTGAGGAGCTCTAGGATGAGAGGTAAAGGCTATCGATTACGTATCGTGATTTTATTGAGGCCACGATAATCCTTTTTCTTCACAAACAAGATAGGGGCCCCAACTAGTGACTTAGACGGTTGGATGAAGCCCTTCTCCAAATTTGCATTGAGATAAGTGCGAAGAGCCTCTAGTTCTGGTTCAGAGAGACCATAGATGGGCCCAAAGGGTGGAGATATGCCCTCCTGTAGATCTATCGGACAATCATATGGTCGATGCTCTGGTAAGTGATCTGCATTCTTCTTCTTGAACACATCAGCAAAGTCACCATATTTGGATGGAAGCGAGTCCAGATTGGCTTTCATAGGAACCAAAGCTGGGGTACTCAACTTTGAGTCATTGCCCATTTAGATGGAGTGCCTTGTGACTGGGGCATGATCATCCGAGTGCATTGGTCCGAGTTGAATGGAGTGCTCGACAGAAAATGATTCGAGCCATTCTAACACAACGATATTGGAAGCCGCTCCAACCTCCATGTGAGTTTGCAGTTGAAAAGTAAGTGAGTGGTTGTGCCAATCTATAACAGGTTTATTCGCTTTCAACCAAGACAACCCAAGTATGATTGGATGTTGCGGTGAAGTGATGAGGTAAAATGATAAGGCCTCTTGTTGGGTCCCGAGCTGCAAAATGAGGGGGACTGTGGCCTCGACTACTTGTCCGTGACAGTTTGTTCACCTTGACTAAGGCCAAGGTGAACCCCTGTATTTATACATGTTTATGGGCTCTAAATGTAGCCCCATGCAAAGACTCATTTTCATGCACAAGTGTCTAGAATGTTCTAGATTTTGGAGGTTTCTAGAAGCTTCTAAAATCTTACATGTAGAATAGATCATCTCAGTAATCTAGTAAGATAATATAGTTATGTATTGGATGTATTGGTTAAAACATATCCATTAAATACAATAGGTCAAGAGTTGAAATCATGACATGACTGTTGTCATGTAGCATACATTCCACCTATTTATTCATGGAACCTTAACACCAAGATATTTGAAGATTTGCACCATTTGTATTGGTTCTACTTTGTATCTAAAGTAGGTTGGTGTCTTACTGCCAAAAACAACATGGTGTTTTTCCTTCAAATTGACTTTTTCCCATGGTAATGCTTAGTGTACAACCAAGTAATTGACAATTGAATGTTTTGGCCTAAAGATAGGTTGAGCAAGTGTTCATTTGTGATGATGTTCAACCCATGTGCTAATCTTTTGTTCCATGGTAGTGCTATATAACTTGGCCATATCTGAGGCAACCATGATAGTTCGATAGTTGGTTACCAATTTTTATCTGCTCCTTTATGGATTACTTTGATCCGATTCATGAGTCAATCTTCTCAAAGACATTTCTTGATCGTTTGATCCATGATAATTTCTATTTGTTGATGAGTTTACAAGTCTTGTCATTAAAGTTATATTCACCGCTTTGCCATTAGACATCTTTTTTACCCCTCTATTAACATTTTCAACAAATACAAATGCATTCTATGGTATTGCAATACTAAATTTCATACGCATTATCCCATCATGCATATAAAGCTTACATATATATTGTTCCATCTCCTCGTCGGTGAATTCACTAGTTATATCTTCCTTTTGCATTTGAGTTGTCTCCATACTAACTTTGGTTGGATTTTAAACATTTGTTTTTTCTTCTTTTCTTGTATTTGATGGTATTGTCTCTTCTTTCTCCCCATCATTCTTCAATCTTGATACAATAATAAAGCTTTGTCATTTTTATCTTTTTCAACCTTTAACATTTTGAGATTAGCTTTGCATTTTTCGCCAAACCAAGCATTGCATGGGAAGCTAAGCATTCAATGTCCACCCACTTGTGCACTAAATTATTGACACCCTACCTTGAGAATGACATTCTTCAATTGCTCCCACTTTGTTTTCACACCTTTACTAAGGAAGAGGTTCATGACATAACTCTCAGTTACCTCATTTGCATATAGACTCGCCTTTTGATATGAAGTTCACATAATGTACCTCTTTTCCTTTTGTACACTAATGCATTGGTCAATGTGTGAATTTTTGGGTGAAATATACAAGTACAAGAGCTTGTGGTTCGAGTCTAATGACAATGGGCCAATACTTATTGTATTCACTATGGGTGCATCACATTCATTCACCAATGCATAGTCAAATAACTTCCTTTTGTTGATGTTGAGAGGTTGTGGTGGTAGGATAGCCAAACATAGAGGTCTTCATGAGCAACCCTATAGGGTTTTATATGGGCGGTCTCGAAATGGAAGTGGGTCAAAGTGACCCATAGGGCTTTACAATAGTTGTTTGGGTGATGGAAGATGAAAATATTACAACACTTACAATATTGTGTGTGTGTTTTCAGGCATGATCTTGCTTGGGTTGGTGGCTCTGCCAGATCGGGCAACAAATGTTCTCATGGATAGGTTTGGTCATCAACGTTTCTATCTTTCAATAAGATTGTCTTGAAGACTATGTAGTGTTGCCTCTTGAATTAGTGGGTGTTGTGCGAGGGGTTTGAAAATCATAAAAGTTGCCCTCAATGTTCATGGTTTCATCACAAGCTTTGATGAAGGGCATATTATTACTTATGTTAAGGAAATTATGTAATGCCTCATTGTTATAGTGATATGACATATGGAAAGTGAGCAAAACATAGTAAAGGTAGGTTTTAGACAAGCGTGGGATTTGTAATCAAAGTGCTCACTAAAATTAAAAAGGAAAAAGAATGACTATTAAGAAGACAACAAAAGCTACCCATTGCTAATGAAAGGGTCAATGGTTTGAGATCGACTAAAGGTGATTGAAAGGAAAATATGGAGTTTCTATTATCGCCTTTGGAGGTCAAATATGAACTATGAGACCAGAAATATTACATTTCACGTGATACATGTGAAAGTGAGTAGCGACTCTCAATGTTCAAGAACTTTACCGATGAATGTTGCAATCAAGAGTGCAGATTGTGGTTGTGAGAGAAATTCGTGCAAGGATTGAGCTTGGTTAAAGATGTGTGGAAAGCATGACCGAATATGATCAAAGGCAGAGCATTGTATCGAAGTGTGATACTCAAACTCTCCAACTTGTTTTGGACAAAGTGTGCATAGTCGACCACTCTCATCTCTTGTGCCCCAATGCCCCCTCTCACATCGCAATGCATGTGAGCTAAGTCGCATGGAAGCAATGGTTCAAATGACAAATAACAAGATGGGCTCTAACATGTATTGATGTGTATGGTTTCCTTGTTCCCTGAAGAATATGGTTTTGTAGTTAGGTGCAACATGTGTAGTATAATGTGTAGACAATGAGCCGAGTCCACATTTGTCCCATGCCATGATACATTGGCATTGCAAAAAGACCTCATTTACAAAGGTATTTAGTGATGCATCATGAA
The DNA here is from genome assembly GCF_043228905.1 of Azolla caroliniana. Taxonomy (NCBI): domain Eukaryota; kingdom Viridiplantae; phylum Streptophyta; class Polypodiopsida; order Salviniales; family Salviniaceae; genus Azolla; species Azolla caroliniana. The sequence continues at coordinate 20,765 of NW_028230834.1, read as the reverse complement.
GCAAGTGCATTGCATCCCATCTACCAAGCCATTTTTTCATATCTTGCATCCAACTGGAACACAAATTTTTCTTTTAAGCATCTTTTGGATCTTTTTGCTTGCTTCCCATGCAATTATAGGTAGTTGATGTGAGGGATTTTTTTGAATCTTAACCATGTATTCAATAAACCTTTCCATGGCTATGATCGCAATGGGAAGTGATCTTGTCTCAAGGAGGAGGGGGAGGAGGGTGTATGATGTTTGTTTCTTTACTTGTAGAACTTTGTAAGAATATATTGTATGATGTTTGTTTGTTAACTTGTAGAACTTTGTAAGAATATATTTGAACATTTTTAAACTCTTTCCAAGTAGATTTAGGGATGCTACCACCCCATAGAGAAGCCCTAGTGTCACGAAAGTGTCAAAAAGGTATATCTTGAGGACTCAATACAATATCTCCATGATTGCATGTGTTCTCAAATGCATAATATGCTCGCTTCCCCGCTTCTAAGCGGCATGTAGCGCATTCATTCCATCTATAATTTGAAGGAACTTCAAGGCCAAGTTATTTGAAGCTTTTCTCACATTCAAGTGGCTCATTATTGTATATAATGCATGGTTTATCTTTTTGGGGCCTCTTCACAAGCATAATCTTTGTTTTAGACCGATTGTCACTTAATTTAGTATGCATGCAAAAAATTCCAATGCCTTCAAAAGTTTTTGTGCATCTCCTAAAGTATTTGCAAAAAACACTACATCATTTGCATATAGCAAAAGCATAATGACAACATTCCCAATGGCAAATTCTTCAACACATTCTTCCTTTACAAATGTGGCAACCATTTCTTCCAATTCATCAATGCATAGGCCAAATAGAGTTGGTGATAGTGGGCATCCATGCTTAACACCAACAAATCTAAAAGTTTATCTCTCATATGCACACAACATATAACATTCTCATATATTCAGGAAATTGCAAGCATATATTATTGACACCTCGAGTTCTTCCATTCACCTCCAAAGATGCTCACGAGGTACCATATCAAAAGCTTTCTTGAAGTCTACGAAGCAATAATATAAACCTTTACCTCTAAGACGACTTTCCTCCATTAATACTCGAAGGGCGACAAGGTGATCAATGGTGCTATGGTGTTTTCGAAAGCCAGTTGGTCCATAAGCTCTCTTATCTCTTTTTTTCATCTCATGCACTTATCTTTGATTCCATTATACATCCAAATAGTTTTGCCATGAGAGAGAGAGAGAAGATTAATGGCCTTTTGAACAACATGATCAACATTTCATATTCCAAGAGGTTATACACCTTTACTTGAGATAAGTTGCAATGATTATTATCATTGTATGACCCAATTCCTAATTTAGATGGGGGATCTCAAGAGCTTGATTGGACATTTGTTGGAAATAGGAGATTGACTATGATCTCAACAAATGATGTCTATCACAAGTTGATTGACAAACCTAAGCGGATGGAAGAAAGGGTTCTTGTAAGCCCATTAGTTGGTGGTTTCATGTAATCAAGGCATGTTAGTGTTCTCGATTGATGCTACGATCTGCAATAATCATTTGGCGGGTTATGGTTGGAGCTTTAGCATTGGGGGGTGCATTAAACAAGGGAAACATTGTTAGAGGAATGTGTTTCTTTTGTTCCATGGAGTTGGAACATAGTAGGCATCGATTTCTTTCATGCTCGATGGCTAGAATGGTTTGAAGATGTATCAATTTAGTGTGGATGTTTTTAAATAGTGTAAGACTATCTTCATTAGTTGGGGTTTTTCACATATGGAGAATAATGAGTTGACGTCTCATTTCCAAATTATTTTTGAGTTCATGAGGTTTTGGGGGCTATGGTTCAATTGGAATATACGGAATGCCTTCACTTTTTATTTGCAAGTTAGTGAGGAAATATGTTGTAAAGTTAAAAGGACTTCTTTTGTGGCAATTAACAGTGTTGGAGAAGTCACAAAACCTCAACCATGAAGAGAGAGAACGTTGCCAGGTCACATATCATCATAACCCTAAACCAAATCACAAAACATTTAAATTGACATTGTTCAAACCAAGAGGTATGTATTAGTGCTAAACATATTATATGTTAACTTTGGCACAATTATTTAACAAAGAGTTTTCCAACCAAAAGTCGTGTGTATATAAACTTAGAAAAAATGAAAATATTGGACCTCAAATGTTATAACTTATTATGTTTGATATGCTATAACTCTTAGTTTAATAAAGTTAATTCATAAATTTAGTAAATATTTCAAAAATGTCATAACCCTAAACCATTCAACTATTTAAACTATGATTTGAAGATGGCATGGTATAATTGTAAACCATCAATCCAATAAATGGTCAAACCAAACTTACTGAACACCTAGGCCCCAAGCCAAACCAAGCCATTTTACAAATTTCTATATCTAAATAGAGTAGAAATAAACCGAATTAGTTAAATTGTTGTGCCACATTTGTTTGTGGTTTGCTTTGGCTTAAACAAAAACATAACCAATTCCTATGTGTGATGTTCTTCTTTGTAAGCCATTAGTTGATTTCTTAATTAGAATTGTCTTAGTGAAGGGTGAGCAAGAGTTCGTATGATTAGGGTAACTGAGATGTTATGAGCATAATTGTAACCGTTGTTGTGGGCTAATTCATAAGGATGAAGGGCGAAGATTAAGTTATCTCAATCTTACAGTGGAGATACTTCATCTATTAGAATCTTAATTAATGATATGCAAAATTTAAGAAGGAAATAAGGATGAATGGTCAGTCCATCCAACCACCCCTTAACAAAGGTGGGAGACAGGTCTCAGTCCCCTGCCAATGTCACATACCATTGTGTACAAACATGGATCATAGCTAAAGGAGGCACACATGTATGAAGCTAGAGTTTTGCCACACTATCAGAGTCTCTGTCTCAAACAATAAAGAAAAGAGATCCCCCTTTATGAAGGTAGTTAGCCTTCTTATATAGGCTCAAACCTTAGGCCCTTGTATGTTTCACACTTGGTTGTTTTGTATAAAAAGTAGCCAAGTGATGAAACACTCTAAAGTTATCCCCCATTGTAGGATTGAGATAACTCAATCCTCACCCTTCATCCTTACAAATTAGCCCATAAATATGGTTACAGTTATGCTCATAACATGAGGTTAGGGCTTGAGAGTGTTTAACAATTATCTGGCCCGACTACAATATCATTTCAACAAAAAATATAATACCAATACTGTTAGCGACATGACTTAATCCCAAATCTTTATTCCATGGATATTGTCAACAATTCCAAAATATGATTTTCAAACTTATGTAGTCTTATAGGTCATCGCTTGCTACGCATTTTGAGCTGCTTTTCTAGCTACATAGGCTTGCCTTCTTTGGTCTTTCTCCTTCGGGGTTCGATCTTTTACTACAACAAAATTTATACATTTTAGGTACACATTGCTACTATCTATAACTCTTAACTCTTTTTCTTATCATCTAAGTTGAGCTGCTTTTCTAGCTACATAGGCTTGCCTTCTTTGGTCTTTCTCCTTCAGGGTTTGATCTTCTACTACAACAAAATTTATACCTTTTAGGTACACCTTGCTACTATCTAAAACTCTTAACTCTTTTTCTTATCATCTAAGGTTGTACAAATAATCCCTCAACATGATTCTCCTTCTAACCTCTTTCGACCAACTCAATGTGTTCCATATACCATAAATAGGAGTAAACAATGACTCGCCTCAAGCCTGAACTGAGGCATTAATCTGTTTTTAAACGGTTTGACATATCAGTTCGGTTTAGTTCAAGCTTAAGCTTCCTTAATCGGTTTGCCCTCGGTTTGGGATGGCTCAAGCCCACTGAACCATTTTGGGCTAACCGTTTCTCAAACCGATTAAGGCTAATAAGTTTGGCTAAATTGGCTCCTAAACAAGTTTGGCAACTGGTTTAGGAACCGATTTGTCTCAAGTTTGAAAACTCTCAAACCAGTTAAGTCGAAATTGAACCGTTGTTGATTCTTAACCAAAAATTCATGTAAAGCACAAAGATTGTCAAAACAATTCATGATATTTCTAGTGAGGGAGAGTGATTTCTCAGGTTCCTCTTCTTGCATCCCTATAATGACAATCGTTTACTTCCTTTTCTCTCTTTCATATAGTTATTTGGCATCAATGCATCCTTTGAAGTGGATTCAAGTTAACTTCATTAAACATTTTCCTTTGGCATCTTCTTATTGAGAACGTCTCTCCATTTCATAATGATTGCATCTTATTTTGCCTCAAGTTTAGACTTCATTTCAACATTTGCTTTGATTAACGATTCTTTCTTGGCTTTTAAGATTGTCATTTTGGTTTATACTCTTGAATTTGCAATGCAATTTTCTTCATAGCAAGTAACCCCTCTTTCAAATATTTATGCATGAGTTCCCTCTCATTACAAGCATGTACTTCATTCTTTCGATGGGCAAATAATGTGAGTTTCCACCAATTTTTTCGATACATCATCAACAACCTTTGATTCCCTTTCAATCATTGTTGACACTATCTCTAATTTCTATGACCAATATTTAGAATATGGTCCTTTATTACTCCTCTCCCTCTTTGAGTTCCCCTATTTTTTGTCTCTTGCGCCCCTCTCTTAAACAAGAATCAATTAATTCCTCTATGAATGATGCCTTTTCGCAACACCAATGTATCACGACATGGGGAAATTTGGAGGCTCAAACTTCACACATTATATTGCATATGTTGCACCTAACTACAAAGCCATATTCTTCATTCAATGAGTAAACCACACATTGCAACACATGTTAGAGTTCATATTGTTTCGTGCCATCCAAAGCATTGTTTCCATATGACTTAGCTCACACTCACTACAATTTGAGATGAGGTGTGGGGGCGTAAGTGGTGAGAGTAGTTGACTATGTGCATTTCATGTTAAACAAGTTTGAGAGTCTGAGTATCGCACTTCGATACAATGCTCTATCTTTGATCACATTCGATTATGTTTTCCATACATCTTCAACCAAATGCAATCCCTGCACAAATTTCTCTCACAATCACACACTATCAATTGTAACCTTCATTAGTAAAATTTTAAACATCAAGAGTCACCACTCACTTTCACATGTATTATATGAATATGTTATATTTTTTATCTCATGGGCCATATATAACCTCGGAAGACGATACTAAAATCTCTCTCTCTCTCTCTCTCTCTCACCAAACATTGTCATTGCATGAACATTGTTTCTTTAAGACAACCAATTTTCCATATCTTTTTTTTTGTGTTTTTGCATTTTCCATTGTTAAAGGGAAATTCATTACAACATCATGGTAGTGTGATTGCTTTTGTGTGTTCTAAATCTAGAAATCACGATGGTCATGTTGGATACTTACATGATTAAATTGGACATGTGAGATAAAATATATGGATAAAACACTGTGAAAGTTTGAATTTCACAAACATACCACTCCCTTGTCTTTGTCATGTTTAATGAAACTCACAAAAATACCCCTCCCTTGTCTTTGCCATGTTTCGTGAATGTAACTCACAAAAAAGCACATGTGCTATATCCTATCTTCCAAACCATTTTTTTATATTTTGCATCTAGGTGGAACATAAAAAACTCTTTCAGACCAACCTTTTTGCTTGTTTAGCATGTATTCAACAACCCTTTCCATAACCATGATTCAATGGCAATTGATCGTCGCTCAAGAAGTATGAGGTATATGGCATTATTTCGAAGGTCACGATTGCTATGTTGAATCTCCGAGATTTTATTGAAGGGGAGATCGTAGAAGTAAAGGAGATGGTTAGGGGAAAGAGCACAAGATTATGCAAAATAAATGCCAAAGAGTATAAAGTGAAAACTACATATTTTGTTGTGACCATAGCGTCGTGACAAGGAGTGCGAGCGAACTAGCACAACTATTGAGATGATATGGGAAGAGTAAGAAAAGAAATAAAGCAATGATGCAAGTGAAACTAAGGTGAGTAGGATTAGAGGTGAACAAGAGTAAAAGAGAATGAGAGAATGAGATGAAAGAAGAAGAGAAGAGTGAGTGAGAAAAAAAGAAAAGCTTAAGAAATTTTCATTAGAAAGACCTTGTGCAAACTAGTTTCACTCTAGGTAGAGCTCATCAGTGCCTAAACCTGATCAATTTACGTGACTTAAACAATAGAACTTTAATTTTTTGAAGTATATAAAATGACTTAACTTATACCTCTCCTTATATGTGTAGGGAGAGAACTTGAACTCTCATTCATTGTTTGAGGAACAAAAGATCTTATGATACACTATTATTATCTTCATTTACTTGCTACTGTTAATTTTTATTTCTTCCTATTGTTCTCTCTTATCTGTATCTTCTTGTATATTATTATTCTTTTTACTCCTCACTTGACGCTCTTGTTCCCTAATGCTATTGCTTGCTTTTTCACTTCATTCCTTGATTCCTTTCATTGTTCGATTGCTACTCCCCCCCCCCCCCCAACCCAACCCAACCCAACCCAAAAGTGGTTTTTATAGGCTATTCACAATCCTCATTAGAGTGGTTGAGATGTTTCTAGGCTTTTGTAGAAGTTTCGAAAGCCTTCTAGGCCATATTAAAATTTAGGCCAATAATTCCCTCGATTTACACATGTGGCTTTAAATATATAAGGCCTATAATAATTCATAATTATAAATTTGGTATTTCTTACTTTTACACCAATCCTTAAATCTACAAACATGATAGTAGAATGAGATGGTTTCACAACCTTCGAGCCTCCTTAAATACATAATGCTACTATAGTTGTATGGATGTCACTACCAAGCATTATTGTGTATGCTCAAGACTAGCCTAGCAAGCATGTTTGCCATTTCGCTATCATGCATAACTATCATATGAGGTGCCATGATAATTATTTTGAGGAATGTTGAAATAATGTAAAAAGTTACAATGCTATATATGGACAAGATAGTAATGTGTGATAGTAATGGGTTGACATCTAGTACAAATGAGGGATTGTGGACTACAACTCATCATCTTGTCAATTTGCGATGTACAATAATAACTTGATGAAATGCTTAATTGTCTTGTTTTATTGGTTGGTTTGATGTTGTCTAAAACCAGGAGCACATTATTGCCACAAGATATGTGTGAACATTACGAAACATCAAATTGACAAAGTTTATTATTGACAGTAATTTCAAATAGAATCTTTCTCAAGGTGTCAGGCTTGAAAATCTTCCTCTTAAAATGATTGGAATAATCAATTAATGCCAGTTAAGAATCTAATGAATGAAATTGAAACTTTAATAATGAAGGTGAACTTGTGAAATTATAATAATATGCCATACCATATATCTTTCAAGTGGATTTCATCTTACTATAGAGTTGACTTAGGTTGTGGAAAAGGAAGCATCGAGTAACATCCTGGTGATTATGAAAAACAATTTGCATCGCAAAATTAATTGAAAACATTTTTTCCTTTTGTGTTGTATTGAAATATCTTAAATAATTAATTTGTAAGAATGCCACTACACCAAATTTGTATTTCTATGGCATTTTTTTAACAAAACGTGTATTATTGGTAAGAAACTTCAATGTATATGCGAAAATAATGCCCGTCTATGTGAAAAGTGAGTGAGATCATCGGGGACTTGAACCAAAGAGGATGTGATTGGCTGAGTCATTGACATTAAGGACCTCATGTATGTTGATATTCACTTTCAGTTTGATTTGAGGAATCAATATGATTTTTCTCTTGAACTCTCGATGTGTACAAAACCCTCTGTATGTATGAACACACAAGAGTGAACACTTGTGTTTGCAATTAACTTGTTTGTATACATCTCAATCTTTATTTTATTTAATTTATCAATTTATTATTTTTAATTATATATATATATATAAGTATGTGAGAAGGAAAGATTGGCTTGGGTGACATGGCGAGGTGACCTCAATCAACGTCAATTGCAAGTGTAGTGTTGAGAATCAAGCTCAACATAGTGCAACGTGTGAACACACCTTTTGAGAATCTATGATTACTCAAAGGTCAAGAGTCACACCACTACTCTCTACACGTTAATTATGTGTTATAGAATCATATTCTATGACACATAACTAATGAGTTACATATTCCCCATGACTAAGAGTCTTCACATTCCCCAAGAGAGAGTGGTTGTTGTAGTTAGTTAATGAAGAGAGAGGGTGATTATATATAAAACACCCTTCTCCTACTTCATACTAAGTCGGTTGTGACTCCTTGTTATGCTACATTTTGTAAATCTTATTCTACTTGTGAAATATACACCTTCTTCTTGAGTATTCTATTTTCCTCTCATTTATCTATCTTGAGTTCCCTTTTCTCTCCTCTCCTTTTCTCTCACACATATACACACATAACGCATATCTATTCCGCTGCACAAGAATCACCATCGATTCTTTACATGGTATCAGAGCGATTTGGTAGCTCCATCTACCCCACTCACCTCATCGTGATCATGTGTTGTGCTCTACGCCGATGTTCAAGAAGAACCGACTCATCGCTATCATAGTACCATTACATAGCTCGTGTTCGAGAGAGAAGGAAAAGAAGAAAGGAAGCTTCATCGACAATGAATACTCAAATCGGGAGTGCTCTCCCTAGCGAGAAGCTAGATCGAAACAACTTTGCATCTTGGGAGTACAAGATGCACCAATACCTTGTCGGCCAAGGCTATTGGGGTTACATCAAAGGAGCACAAGAAAACCGACCCGACCCGAAAGACGCCGACTATGCAACGTGGGAGCAAGCGGCAAGCTGAGTGATGTATTGCTTGGCCACATGTGTTCACGACCGCATGCTTGGCTACATTCAAGAAGCCGAGACGCCAAAGGAAGCGTGGGAGAATCTATGAAAGATTTTCGCCGCCAACACAATCGCGAGAAAGCTTCAACTCCACCAAGAGTTGAACAACATCCAACAAAAGGATATGTCCATCACGAGCTACACCTTGAAGATCAAGGAGCTTTGCGGCTCGCTCGGCTCGATAAGCGTGAATGTGAATGACGATGAGATGGTGCAAATATGCCTCGGCGGCCTTGCACCACGGTTCGGCGCGATGAGGACCATCGTACTAGCATGGGAGAATCCTCCCTCTTTCTTCGATCTTCAATCCATGTTGTTGGTCAAAGAGAATCATGTTCAAACAAGGAGCAATGCCTCGGAAGGCCACATGCTCTACACGCATCGGATGGAGGAAGAGGACGCGACCGTGCAAGAAGAGGCCGATTCGGCCAAGGATGAGGCGGACGAGGCCCGAGTTATGAAAACAACTCTCAATTACGACAACAAGATGGAGGCCATCGAGGAACCTTCGGAAGAAGGGGGAGCCACCATTCCAGTCCGAGCCAACAAAACTTGGTCGAATGCGGATATTGTGGAAAAATCGGTCACCACGAAGAAGAGTGTCGTAAGAAGATGCGCGACTCGGCTTCCACTAGCCAACAACTCACCAATTACGCCACCAACTCCGACTATGACGATTGTGGAGGAATGTTCATGATGAGACATAGAGCAAATTCTATGTCAGCTTCTACTTCAACTAGTGCCTTCGGTCCGAAAGACGTATGGCTCATCGACTACGGTGCCTCAAACCATATGACGTCTCATCAAGAATGGTTCCGAGAAATTCGAGAGCCGGAACGACTCGACTATGTCGAAACCGGAGACGACACTACACATCCGATTCGACATATCTGCAATATCCCATTCGGCAAAGAAGGTAACCAAACTTTTATTAAAAATGTCTTGCATGTATCAACCATTACGAAGAATTGGGTCTCCGTCGGCCAAATTGTTGAGCAAGGGATGCAAGTATGATTTAATCAAGGCGGTTGCTTCATCGAAAAAGAAGGCCGACTCATCGCTCACAGACAAAGAAAGGGCCGAATGTTCATTCTCGACTTGCACGAGATGAAATCGGCCATGTTCGCAAAGGGCACGAAAGCCGATTCCGACATAGAGTTATGGCACAAGCAGATTGGCCATAACAACCTCCAAAAGCTCAAGGCAATGCAATCAAAAGGAATCGTCATCGGGCTCCCGACATTAAAGGAGAAAGAGATTGAAGGTGTGTGTGCCGCTTGCCAATTCGGCAAGCAACATTGGCACCCATTTTTTAAGGAGAGGAACGTGAGCAAAGGCGTACTCGACGTAATTCATTCCAATGTATGGGGTCCGACTCAGACGACTACATTCGGCGGATGCCGATACTACGTGACCTTCATCGATGACTTCTCCAAGCACACTTGGATCTACCCCATGCGACAAAAGAGAGAACTGTTCGGACACTTCCAAAAATTTAAGAATGAAGTCGAGAAAGCCACGGGCCGACATGTACGATGCCTTCGATCAGATGGAGGCAAGGAATATTTCTTGAATGAGTTTATGGCATATCTACGGAAAGAAGGAATTCAGTGAGAGTTTTCGTGTCGACATACGCCACAACAAAACGGAGTGGTCGAATGAAAGAATCGGCACATCCTTGAAGTAGCACGGGCCATGATGAACGAAAAGCACATGCCAAAGTCGTACTGGGTAGAAGCGGTTAACACAGTTGTATACCTCATGAATCGGTGTACGACATCGGGTGTGCACAAACTTACTCCGCACAAGGAGTTTTTTGGAAAGAAACCGAACCTATCACATGTTTAGATATTTGGCTCTATTGCATACGTGCACATCCCCAACAAGAAGCGCCAAAAGCTTGACCCGAAGTCGGAGAAATGTATCCTCGTAGGATACTCACTGGAGCAAAAGGGGTACAAGTGATATAACCCCTCAACTCGAAAATCTCAAGTAAGTCGAGACGTCATTTTCGACGAGTCCGCATCTTGGTAGCACCAGAGACAACTTCAACTTTGATTCCGCTCGACCTGGAATCCGCCGAAATAGAGATAGAAGCTGAAGATCGGCTCACACGCATGTTCGAAGAAAGCCCAATTACGACAAGGCTTAGTGGGCCACAAGTGCCCCGAGTGGTCAAAGCACATCTCGGCTGAGTCTGAAGCTAGACAAAGGGAAGGCGAAAATGCCGAAGTATGAAGACGATCACTTCGACGGCAAAGAATCGACTCACTCTCTCGATAGTGAGTTCGAAGGCCTTGACATCCGGACAAATGGAGTGAAGAAACCCTTAGTATCCACAAACGAGAAGCTCCGCTGATCCACCTGTGAAAAGAACCCCGTAAGCCGATTCGGCTACAATGATTATATAGTGTACCATTACGCCTTTATGATGAAGGTAGCAATAGTACGGGAGCTAGAAACCTTTTCCAAAGCCGTGAAGGACCCGTGATGGGTCGAAGCAATGAACAAGGAGATACAGGCACTTTGCAAGAACAAAACATGGGATTCCGTTCCCCACTCACCGCACAAGATCTACAAGGTGAAGTATAATGCTGACGGCTCTGTAAACCGCTACAAAGCTCCATGGAGTCGTCTATGAAGAAACATTTGCCTCGGGGGCAAAGATAACGACTATCTGGACCGTAATTCCACTCGCATCGGCGAAAGGGTGGCACCTCCATCAGATGGACGTAAAGAACGCCTTTCTTCAAGGAGAATTAGAAGAGGAGGTGTACATGGTACAACCACCCGGCTTCGAATCCAACATTCATCCGAAAGTCGTATGCCAACTCAAGAAGCCACTCCATTGCCTCAAGCAAGCACTGCGTGCTTGGCATTCCAAGATTACGCAATATCTTCATCAAATCGGCTTTTGAATGTCAAAATCTGACAACTCCCTCTACGTACGAAACAACTCTAGAAGCTCGATTGTCATCATCCTATACATGGATGATCTGGTGATTGGAGGTGAGCATTTAGTCGACATCAACAAGGTGAAGTCCCTCCTCTCCAACAAATTCGAGATGACGGACATGAAGGAACTTCATTACTTCCTAGGCATCGAAGTAATTCGTATTCCAACCAGCATTATGAACTCTCAACGACACTACATTCTCAACTTATTATACAAGTTCGGGACGGCTGAGTGCAAATCTGTGGCAGCCCCTCTCGATCGAAACCTCAACCTAGATGTCGACTCCAGCACAGGCGAGTGCGAGCCAACTCAATATCGACAATTGATCGGGAGCCTCATCTATCTCACGATCACTCGACCCGACCTCAACTATCCGGTCGGCCTCATTAGCCAATTCATGCACACTTCGCGCGATATCCATTTCGATTGTGCTAAACGAGCATTACGATACGCGAGTGGCACAATGGACTACGACATCCTCTACACATCAGCCACACCAATTCGACTCGAAGGGTACACGGATGCCAATTGGGCCGACTACAGAGTTGATCAACGATCGACCTCCGGATTTGTCTTCTCGCTCGGTAGCGGAGCAATATCTTGGAGTAGTAAGAAGCAGCCTACCGTCGCACTTTCGAGTACGGAGGCCGAATACAGGGGCATCGTCGTAGCTGCATGTGAAGTCGTATGGTTCAAGAGGATTTTGAAGGATCTGGGCGTTCCCATCAAGGATCCGACACCCATTTACTGCGACAACATGAGCAATATATATCTGGCTCGGAACCCATTATTCCACGCACGCACAAACCATATTGAAGTGCACTACCACTTCATTCGAGAGCGTGTTCAGGCCGAAGATGTCAATCTTCTACACATCAACACGAATCTTCAGACAACCGACATCTTCCCAAGGCCCTAGGAGCCAACAAGCTTCGGCAATTCATGCCAGACCTTGGATTGACAATCCCTGACTTGCCAAGCTTGAGGGGGAGTACAAGCGAGAACCAGATACCGTCTGAACCGGGTACGAGCTGAAGCAGATACCGGAGATCGTCCAAACCGGATACCAACCGAAGGGGAAATCAATTGAAAGGAACCGACCCGAGTTGAACTTGAGGGGGCGTGTTGAGAATCAAGCTCAACATAGTGCAACAAGGTTTAGGGTTTAGGGTTTAGGGTTTAGGGTTTAGGGTTTAGTGAACACACCTTTTGAGAATCTATGATTACCCAAAGGTCAAGAGTCACACCACTACTCTCTACACATTAACTATGTGTCATAGAATATAACTAATGAGTTACATATTCCCCATGACTATGAGTCTTCACATTCCCCAAGAGAGAGTGGTTGTTGTAGTTAGTTACTGAAGAGAGAGGGTGACTATATATAAAGCACCCTTCTCCTACTTCATACTAAGTCGGTTGTGACTCCTTGTTATGCTACATTTTGTAAATCTTATTCTACTTGTGAAATATACACCTTCTTCTTGAGTATTCTATTTTCCTCTCATTTATCTATCTTGTGTTCCCTTTTCTCTCCTCTCCTTTTCTCTCACACATATACACACATAACACACATCTATTCCGTTGCACAAGAATCACCATCGATTCTTTACATGTAGCATGGAGGACCGTAGAGGTTGGACGGAGTTTCGGGCTCGAGCCTTTGAGTCGGGGGTTGCTTGGAGTCGAAGGCTCCCCTTTTTGAAAAACTACAAATGAGAGGAAACACAACATCAAATTTACCATCAATTCAACATGGGAGAAACTCTTGTAAACATTGTGTAGGAGACATGGTACGGTTTATGAGATAGGGCCCAACCCATGGCAAGGATTGAAATTCAGCTCTTTCAATTTTTACGATTTCAATGCTACAATGTAAACCACCAAGCCAACAGGCCAAAGAGGAACACAATCTGGGTTTGATGAACAATAGAAAGCTCGAGAGGAGGCAAATGAGAGGAGACACAATACAACATGGATGGGGGTGGGGAAAGCATGCGTTTATTTTTATTTTTATAATGAGGATGATGGTGAATCGGAGTGGCATCTTGATAAAAGAAGCAAACCCGCATGTGTATTCATTCCTCTGATATGGCAAGCAAATATCAATAGAACTAACAACCGGCAATGGTTTGGGAGTGTCAAAATCAAACCAGTTTAAATCCGAACCATTTAAAAATTTTGAAACTCGAACTGCACTGAACTGAACCGAACCACGAAACCAGTTTTAAACCGAAACCGTTTAAACCGAACCGTTACAAAAAATTGGCATCAGATATAATCCTGTGTCTCCTCCGAGGGGAGCTATTCGAAGGAGCGTCCGTCCGGGCGGACAAAAGGTGTGAAACGGAAATCTGGCCTTAGAATGGCATTCCTTTCTTCTTCATCTTCTTCTTCTTCTACTCCCTTCGCCTTCCTCACGGTCCCTCCTCTTTACCTCCATCCCAGAAAAAGCGAAGACAGAAGGAGATGGCGACTGCAGAGCAGCTCGTCTTGGAGCTCATCATACCTGAACAGCGGGAAAATGCTCTTCTTGATCTCTCCAAGGTTAGTAGTATGGTTTTTGTGTTTCGAATTGGAGAGAGAGAGAGAGAGAGGCCGTGCCAGGACGATGTAGCTTAGTCGTTAAGATGTTCCAGCAAATCCCATAGGGTCATGAACCCAACCCATACATTTCTCAAGGGCATCTATACATTAGTGAAATCATTGAGATTTGAACCCAAGTATATCTCTAGATCATCTAGTGAATTGGTGAAAGAATTGAGATTTGACCCAGGTATAGTGCAATTTTATCTATTAAATTTGTGGAAATAGTGAGATTTGGCCACAGGTATATTACACGGTCATCTTGTAAATTAATGAGATTTTAAGCCAGGCATATCACAAGGTCGTCTAGTAAATTAGTGAAAAAGTGAACCCAATAAAACATTGCTTGCTACTATAGTATAGCCACAATACAACATGCGAGGGAGAGGTATGGTGACAATTTGCACTGATTGCTGTAGCAAGTGCTTTTACGCAGAAACGGGAGCTTTTTCAAGATCTAGCACCAATGCTATGGCATTCATGTGGAACAATTGCTGCGCTATTACAGGTAATGTAGCTATGTTTTGATCTTTTCTTATTGCTTTCATTCAATCTTTGTCCTTTTTATTATATTCCTTAAGGAACATTTATATTCTATATGAATTGCTTGCTAGAGATGTACCTGGTTTTCTTATAGATTTCACCTTTCTGTTTTAAACTACCATTTTGATAAATATATTATTCTCAAGTTAAGATAAAAATAAAAGATACTATCAACAAAAACACATGGAGCTGAAAATTTACTAATGTTTTTCTTTTTATGAATACAAATAAAAACAGGGCTCTAAACCTTATTTTTTAGAAAATGGAATTGATGATACAACTGACCTTTACTTGTTTTTTAGTCTGTGCATAGAGCATATGCATGATGTAATCCTTCAAAATCATTATCACCACTCAAAATTATGATATTACATGTACAATGAATGGTGATGATATAGATTGAGGATGGAATTGGCCTCACTATTAAACTCTTGCAGAAAGATCTAGAATGAAGTGATCATTTGACAAGAAATCTGAAAAAGACACGTGTATTTTTTTCATTTATTTGCACTATGGTAGCAGACATGTGTCATATTTGACATAGCAGAACATGCAAATCTGTTGAAGTAGTTCTGATTTCCACTAGCCAAATCGTAGAAAAAAGTTTGGGTGTGCCATACAAGCAGGAAATGGCTGTTTCACATCTGGAGAACTGAACGGTGGTTTAATGCAATGGGAAAGTGGTATTTCCAAATTTCAGTTAATATATTTAGTTTTTCTTCTACACATATAATTTCAGTTAATATATTTAGTTTTTCCAAATTTTAATTTCAGAATCTTCGAAAAGCAACACTTTTCTAAACATGATTTTCCCCAAGAAAATCATTCTCTCCGTGTCCTTTCTGTACTGGCAACTCATGATTTCTCATCAATCTCTCAAATAGAGCTCATTGTTATATAAGCAATCTAGAGCTCCACCTCATAATGTGTCCAGTAGTGAAGTATGATTGAGGATGAAGTCTTGTCTTTCGTCTTCTAATAATCACATCAGGGATTCCTTGCATTTTTGTTGTTTTCTTTAAATTGTTTGGACTTTTGACATTTTGTTGGACCAACTTGACATAGTGGTGTAAACAATTGCTTACTCTTGGTCCAAATGTCACATTGGTTTTGTCTTATGCATTTATAGATGTGAATCAGCATTACCATATGTCACTGCATAAATAGACATTTAGATGTTGTTAGAATTAGAATTTTTATCGTCCATAAAGAGGCCAATTTTGACCTATGGGACCAGAGTATACATGTGTTCTTGATATGTGTCTCCTTCCCAAAAAGGGGTATTCATACATTGAAGCACAATGTCTCTATGCATGAATAAGGCATGCACATATGAATTGAACCTTCTAGGTGGTGTCTTAAGTATGGCACTTATGTTGTCACTCCCTCTTAATGTCATCATATCTTGAATGAATTGCACTATATGCCAAGCATGTGAAGAGCAAGTGACATTCATCCTCTACCATGCCTTCATTGCATACTTTACATGCCCTTAAATTCGTTACATTTTGATACCATGATGTAACTTCAATACCTAACTTGTGAGATTGAGTGCGAATTATTGTGAGGGCTCTACGAGCATTACTACTCATATTTGTAATGAGATAAGGTTGGATACAATCAATAGGCATTCTTGCGTTATTGAGACCAACATTCAGGGTTGACATTTGCAATGTAATATTCTAGCTTTGTCCTCTTAGCATCTTCCCATTTCATCCTTACTGATTCCACCAACCTTTCCTCAATCATTACATAATGCATAGCATCACCCAAAAGCTCGAAAAGTTCATCCACACCCCATCTTTTGAACCATTTTCTTATGTCAACAACCCAACCGGATGAAAGAATTTTACTCTTCTGATTCTTTTGTAGATTACATCCAACATTCCAAGCAAGATGTGGTAATTGATGATTCGGCATATTCTTGGCTTTTATATTGGAACCAAGTCTGGTTGTAATAAATAATATACACATGTGTATACATCATGTGCAGGGTATTTATATATTGCTCAGTTTGCGGCCTTACCTTTTGTCATTTTTACTGTAGTGTGGATTCTGTGTAATAAGCTGTGAGAATTATAGGACATTCAAATAATTAAATTATATCTGCTGTTATCTCTCATCATATGCAATTTTTTGCCACATTCTATCAATTTATTCTGCAGAACCACCATCTTATTGAACATCATTTGCAGGAAATAGTGTCTATCTATCCAATGCTGTCACCACCAACTTTAACTGCAGGTGCATCAAATCGTGTTTGCAATGCTTTAGCCCTTTTGCAGGTTGAATATAATTTTTCTTTTCTTTTAAATATCTCTTTATTGCTTGTGTTCTGAACATGCACATGTTTTCTTTCCAGTGTGTAGCATCACATTCAGAAACAAGAGCTTTTTTTTTAAATGGTGAGAACTCATTTTCCTTTTCTAGCAATTTATATCCAAATTGATGGAAACCAGACATTTCATAAAATGAGTTGTATATGCTACATAAGTACAGGTTTTAGAAATATTGTGAATGAAGCTTTATGCAAAATCAGAATCTTGCAGTTATATACTAAATAGTATAATTTATTGAAAGAATCATAAATGATAACTGTCTTATGTATTATCTCATGAATTTAAAACATGCCTTAACATAGAGTCTTAGTGAAGAAAGGCAATGTAGAGTACACTGTAGCGTGACCAGAATGGATAAAGGAAGTGGAGGTAGTTTGTAACCATCACCTAGCTAGTTGGGACATCTCTTAAAATGCATTTCGAATTGGTTTTCTTGCTTTAATAAAGCCTTTGACAAGGTTATAATTTCCAGACCTTCAGATAAAAAGTGGTTGAGTAGAAGAAATCTGAAAAAAACAACACAATAGCAAAATCCAAGCAGGGGTGCAACATTAGCATTGTCTTATATGACATTGTCAGCACCCACCAATGATGAGAGGCTAGGGCTAGCTGGCATGTGAGGAGAAACTTTTGAAATATGGTATTGCTGAAAGCTCTTTTGGTATGCGAAATGAAGGCCAGCTAGAAGATTATGATTATAAACCTACAGCGTACATATTATATTATATGTCTGATACATCTCATGAACAATCCAGACAGCCCCCAGACAACCATTGAATATGCATGGTAATACCTGCTTGCCTTTATTGGATCACATCCCCATGTTATCACTGCTTGTAGTCATTCTCATTCACGCATGTCCCTTCAGTGGAGAACATTACGTTCTAAAGGTGCAATTTCATGTCTGTAGTTTTTTTTAAACCTTTCTACCATGATGCGTATTTCATGATAAAGAACATTTAATGTCTGGTATGGTAATTCATCCTATTTGCGATGATGCCCAAATAGTACCTGAATAGATAATTTCATTTGTTTACCATCCATTTACTGACATCCATGAATGCTCTATGGTCTATGAAAACCTCCCCTTACCTCGGTATATTATCTATTATGGAAAGCTATCTCCAGATACAATTCTCTGAGTGCTGAATTTACTACATGGAATAAAGCATGCTTTTTTAAACCTTTCTACCATGATGCGTATTTCATGATAAAGAACATTTAATGTCTGGTATGGTAATTCATCCTATTTGCGATGATGCCCAAATAGTACCTGAATAGATAATTTCATTTGTTTACCATCCATTTACTGACATCCATGAATGCTCTATGGTCTATGAAAACCTCCCCTTACCTCGGTATATTATCTATTATGGAAAGCTATCTCCAGATACAATTCTCTGAGTGCTGAATTTACTACATGGAATAAAGCATGCTTTTTGGGGTGTATGATAAATGAATCATCCGTGAATCTCAGAAAATGCACTTTTTAGTGATGCATCTTGTGGGTAACGGCGTCAATCAAGTTTTATGGGTATGATCCTGATTATTGCACTCTAGTCCACATCTCACAATCCAAGAGATGATCCTGATCATGTATGAAGAGTTCAGGGAAATGTATTATGATTAAGGCAAAAAAAGGCTCTCTGAGGAACAGAAACTATCTAAAAGTCTCATATCTATATGCTCATCGTGGAAAACCTTATGACATGCTGTTTTCCAGGAGTAACCGAGATAGGTCTCCAAGCAGTCCTACTCTGAGGTTTGCCTGTCATGAGGGTATCAGTACCATGACAATCAATGTGAATGGTTTAACTTCAACCAGTCTGTGGCAAATATGTACAAATGTATTGGGCTCATACCCAGGGAATGCAACAAAACATGATGATTGGCATCTGATGGAAGAACAATTGTCATTTTTGTCGATTGCTTCATGTAATTGCTGAAATAAAAAACAGTAGAAAGTTTGGTCTAAATTTGAAACTTATATGATCGAAATTGGTAGCCTTTGTGCTTTTATATGTCCGCATTCTTTGCAAATTGTAATGCGTCAGTTAGATTCTTGGATTGTGGCTGATTCCAACCCTTAAGTTCTGCATTAGAGAAATGAAAAGAGTCTTATCCTGCCACCACTAGACACCGTTGCCATAAAAACAAATCTAAAAAAACAGTACTGGTCCTGCATCTATTCATATCTCATTCTTCACGTCCTACATAAATATGTGGCAAATCAGCAACAGACTTGAGGCTCCTGTTGATTCATATAAACAATATCTAAAGTTATTGGATAATTGATATTATGTTTTCAGTTTCGCATTCATGAAAACATACTCCTATGTGACTGCAAAAACCTCATTTATATTTTGCTGTAGGGCTTCAATAGTGCCTTTGACCTTAACACTGAATATTTATACATATTTGCAGTTAGCCATTTTTTAATGTAGATTCTGGGTAGCTTGATCTGGATTCTAATAACATTATTTGTGATGTTTCTTGATTACGATACTTTGTTGTTTCTTAATTTTGATGTGTTACGTCCTGCCGAAATACGGTGCTTATAATTCTTATTGTTATCATATTTGTTTTGTTTTGACAGCACACATACCATTATATCTCTACCCATTTTTGAATACTGTCAGCAAAACAAGACCTTTTGAATATCTTCGTCTGACCAGTTTAGGAGTTATTGGTGCTCTTGTTAAGGTATAACAAAGATTTCCCATTGTCTGGAAAAGTTTTTTAAAACAGCTGGAAGTAAGATACTCACTGCGATGGTCCATTTGGCAGGTTGATGATACCGATGTGATCAATTTTCTTCTCTCCACTGAGATTATTCCTTTATGTCTTCGCACTATGGAAATGGGCAGTGAACTCTCAAAAACAGTAAGTGCAATCTGACTTTTTTGTTGCATATTTATCTCCTTCTGTTTGCATTAATGGAGGTTATGGCATCTCTTTTGCAGGTTGCAACATTTATTGTGCAAAAGATACTTTTAGATGATGTTGGACTAGCTTATATTTGTGCCACAGCTGAGAGGTTCTTTGCAGTAGGAGCTGTCCTAGGAAGTATGGTTGCAATGCTTGCTGAACAGCCATCTGTTCGGCTGTTGAAACATATCATCCGTTGCTATCTTCGTCTATCAGATAATCCAAGGTTATTTAAACAAGACATGTATGCCTAACTATTCTTTGACATATATGAAAGTCTTATGCCACATTTATTTGTTACAGGGCATGTGAGGCTTTAAAAAATTGTCTTCCAGAGTTGCTACGAGACAGTACTTTCAGCAATTGCCTAAGAGTATAACTTTTTATCATCAAAGATGTTATTTTTATGTTGATGGTAAGTTGATATTGACTTCATGAACTTAATTAACTTAATTTAATGGGCTTTATGTGACAGGAGGATGTAACGACTAGACGCTGGCTTGCTCAACTTCTGGCTAATGTAAATGGAGGGCAAATGCATCCATCCCAAAGAGTACCAACAGGTCTCTCTGGCGCCCCTCTCTCTGCAATGGACCAACTGCTT
>NW_028230833.1:0-28396 GCF_043228905.1 Azolla caroliniana | reverse complement strand
GAATTTCTTTGAGGAACAAATTTTATAAAGTATAGATATTATAAACATTATATGTTTTTCACGACATAACAATAGTGTATCTGACTTTAAATGGAGCGCATCAAGATTTGATGAGCTTGAAATCCAACTCCTCAATAGATTTTAAATGAGGGCAACATCGATAACCACAAGAATAATAGTTTTCACAATCTGACGCTCTAAATTCTTCATTTTATCATATTTTACAATATAACCTTTAAAGTGTTGCATTGAAGACACAAATGTTTTGCAAATGTTGAATATTTGTCATTCTCTAGAGATTGAAGACCAACGCAAATTGCGCTTAAGAAATGATATGCGATGTCCTCATGATTATACATAAACAATGGAAATAGATTAGTCTATTATAGATATACACAACATCTATAATATTTTAAAAGGTAAGTGGAGCACATTGTTGAGAATATCTTTTTAAGGTGGTTCTTAATTATTAATAGTGAACGTAATAGAGACTACAAACTTTTCATTTGAAAAGCACACTTAGCATGAATGGTTTTTAATAAATCCCATCCATGTAAACAATGACAATTCATGTCGAAGACGCGGCTTTCCAGTGACTGCAATGCAATGATGCATTAGAGAGAGATTTTCCTAAGGGGAACAAAAGAAACAACTTTTTCGGATGTATCTTTGCATTAGACTCCGTCCAATGCATCTCTTAAAAGGCTTCATGATTGTATTATATAGTATTTCTTGGCAATGTTGAATTACATTGAAGGAAAAAGGAAACCATTTTTGGAAAAAAAAAAGAAATACAAGAAAAAGGAAACCATGATCCATCTAAGAGAATATAAGCATAGTGGTTTTACTATTTGACGTTTGGAATCAATCTTTTTGTTAATGGGGGAAGAATGTTTCCAAGGTAATGTAGCGAGTGCATGTATAGTAAAATGTTGATGAATTGGAGCAAGCCTCTGAGCAGCTTGAAAAGATGGCGATTAATAAACATATAAATTGAAAGTAAAAAGCTTGCATGTTTTACATTAGGACATTATGAATCACTCTTTTGCCTCGCATATAAACCAAAACACAAATTCAAAAGAGAAAAGTGGACCATTAATATTAAAATAACAAATACCGGCCTTGTTTTAGACTTTGTAGGTCAATGCACTTCACAACAAAATTAGGCGCATTTAGGTGTATAGGGAGTTAGAACGTTGATTTAGAAACAAGGTTCGCAATGACCATTTGTATCGACATTGGATGATTAAATAAGCAAGATAACTTGAAGATATTCGACATTTGATTCTATGTATGTATGTACGTATCTATCTATCTACAAGTATATGGATATAACGGCCTTGTGTGAGATAAATGGCAAGCTTTGAAACTTGTCAGGCCTCGATCTATTGATGTTTCAAAGGCAATAATAAGCGAAGAAAGAAAGGGAATTGAGTAAGTGTGATGGGACATGATCGTGCTTAAAATACGAGGATGCTTAGACTAATGACCATTATTGTGATTTGCCATTAAATCACTAAAAAAAGCAAAAGCAAAAAAGGCAAAGCACATATGTACATATTTCTTTTCCTTAAAAAGGTTTCTTTATTAAAATTGTCCCCATTTTCCATCTTCTTTTTCACAACTATCTTATTTTAAAATGCGTTTTTTTTTCTTCTTCTTCTCGTTTTCGTGATTGGCATATACCTACCCTAGGAGTAGGCTATAGAGGCCATCAATACCGTGGTTTCGCATCCTTACACAAATGACCCCACCCTAGAAGTGGCCCATTGAGGCTATTGATATCTTGGGGTTCAAACCCGTAATCCAATGAGCCTACCCCAGTAGTGACCTATTTAGGGTATCGAACTTCATGGATTCAAAATCCATAATGCGAAACGACCACTAGCTTTAACCTATTTAAGTTATCGACAGACAGAAGGTCATGGCTTCGGATTCACATACTTCCTTGCATACATCTTTGTTGCGACCAATACACCATTTGTCTTAATAAATCTTTGCATCGAATGGAACCAAAGTAATGACCACCAAGACACCTACTACCTATTCAGGCGATTACACCGACAGGAAGGTCAACCCCGCAGACGAATCCACATATATATTTTCCTTCTCCAAATTGACGGTTCGATCATTATTCTAATAATAATATCGCTTCTTTCGGAGACCACATACGGCATCATCCACGCTTCGAACTCACAACCTCGCGGTCTGCAAATGCTTGAAGCAGCCATCTCATGTCTCTCCCTCTCCCTCATTATGTATATACTGTGTACATATATATATATATGTACATGGCTTGTATAACTGAGTGCATAATATCTTTGTGTATGTACATATGTATATGTATATATATACATAGAATCTGTATGTGTTTGTGTGTGTACATATGTATATACATAGAATCTGTATGTGTTTGTGTGTGTACATACATTTGTATGTATATATGTATATACATAGAATCTGTGTGTGTGTGTATGTATGTACATATGTACATATAGAAATTGTGAATTCAATTGATTTGGGTTGCCTTCATTTGCAGAGAAAGAGAGTGATGCCTTCATTTGCAGAGAAAGAGAGAGATAGAAGCAAAATGTCGAAGGTAAAGAAATACATGCTGTTAAATTTATTGCATTAGATTTCAATTCAAACAAACAAACAAACTCTGGTTGTGAAACATTTATGTTTTCTTTTTGTGTTTTGTCATGAGATTGTTTGTTTGTTTTTTTCTTGTTTGCAGTTATTGTGGCCACATATGGTAAGGAAGAAATGGTTCAACAACAACAACAAACCAATTGAAGATGAGTTCAGTGCAGATGAAGAGGAGGAAGAGGAAGAGGAAGATGAAGATGAAGATGAAGATGAAGAGGGAGAGGGAGTTGAAGAGGAAGAATACCCCAAATATTCTCAAGGTAAAACACATTAAAAATATAATCGTCTCATGCTCATGAATGAACTGAATAAGAAAATTCAAACGAAACAATCGATTTGGACTATATCTATCTGTATACATATATAAAATTCGTTATCTTCAATTTCCTTTTCCCCTCTTATTAGGATTTACCTTAAGATGCTGAGATTATGTTGGTAAAGATGTAGACCATTTACCTAAATGCCTGTTGAAGAAAGTTTTGCAACATGTGAAAAAAGAAGAAGTCTAAATCATGTGAAGAAAGTTGAAGTGCTCAATGATGCATCCCATTAGAAAATAAACCAAGATCGAGTTTTTGTTTCCTTTTCACTACCATTGGAAATGCCATGTTGATGTTCACAAATACCAGATGAGCTAGGTTATCCATGTAACCTGTCAAATAATAGAAAACTTCTCTCCTCTGACATGTAAAAGAAGTATTGCTTTAGAGATTTCTTTAGAGAGCTAAAAACATAGAAAAAATGTTTTTCATATTGCATTCTCGTAGGATTCTATACTATTTGTTTATGTAGAGAGTGAGTGAGTTCACAAAATCAATATATGCAGAAGGAAAACAAGCGTAACTCCTTTTCTCTAACATATAGTATATAATATATACATCATAAATATAATATATATAATTTGATGCGTGCAGATAAACCATTAAGAAAGAACTATTTGCCCGTGAGAAGAGGGCAATCCGCAACATTGAAAAGGGAGTACACCCATAAGGAGGAATTCCTGTATGCAAACATCTTATTCCATATTTATTCTAAACCTATATTTTCGTACTGATTCTAATGAATTTGCATGGAATGTTTCTATTGCAGGATAGGTGTTGGCACATGGAATGTTGGAGGAAGAGAACCACCGACACAACTAGAACTGCAAGACTGGCTTCAAATGAATAATCCTGCTGATATCTATGTACTCGGGTAGGATATCTATATCTATCTATCTATCTATCAATACATCCATCCATCCATCCATATACATTCTTTCATGCTTTTTATCTAACAAATTTGGGCCTCTGGTTATATTATAAGCATATATAGTATATTGTGTAGGGATAATTGAAGGATTAGAATCCCTTTTTTCTTTACTCATTTTGTACTTGAAGAGAAGGGTTTTATGTGTTAAAGAGGCTGCAAATAGATTGGATAGGCCAACAATGCATTTTATTTATGAGGAATTGACATATAAGGGCTTCTTGGTCATACACCTTGGAAACATACATGATATAGATGGTTTACCTATAGAAATGAATGTTATGCTAATGAATACTCATCTTTATGTTCACAGTTTCCAGGAAATTGTTCCCTTGAATGCAAGCAATATCTTTGTTAATGAAGACAATGGTCCGACAGTGCAATGGCAAGCACTCATTCGGGAAACTTTAAATAAGTCAAGATTGAAGGACCATATGTCTTCTTATAGTGCTCCCCCTTCACCATCGAGACATATCAAATCCGACATATACGATATATTTGTCGGAAATGGACAGAGTGGTGCGGAACACATCCTGATTGATGAAGAAACTAGCTATGTGGAGGTAGATAATGCCCTTCTAGAATCAAAAAGAATGGAGGGTTATCAAGATATGCGTCTTGGAAAGCCAAATTTAGTGGAATTTTATAGATGCACTGAGCGAATTGGTGTACAACATCAAAAGAAGAGTGAAAATGAAACGACCATGAATTGGCTCTCTTTGTGTGATCGCCCACATGATTCTGTGTTGATCAATGATGATGCAAGGGCTTGTGGATTTTCATTTTCATCAACATCTAGGGTTCTGCCGATCCACCCTAATCCTATCAAGAGGAGAGGACGCTATGTCCGAGTTGCTAGCAAACAAATGGTCGGGATACACATCTCAGTATGGGTTCGAAGGAAGTTGCATCGGTTTATACACAATCTGACAGTCTCATCTGTTGGCCTTGGCATAATGGGCTGTATGGGAAATAAGGTATCCATCTCTCTATCTCCGTCTGTGTCTCTTATATATCATCACTGGCATGTGCTAACAATGTTGGAACAAATCAGTGTCTTTTTTTGTTTTTGGTAATGGTAATATGGGTTTTATTAGGGATTGGATATTGGAACTAGCATTGAAGTTTCATCTTTATTTAGCAATGATGCAAACCTCTTAGTTGCCCTCATAGCTCGTTGTGGCCTTTAGTAGACATCATTTCTCTCTATCTTCATCTGTGTCTCTTATGTATCATCACTGGCATGTGCTAACAATGTTGGAACAAATCACCCTGTCTTTTTGTTTTTGATAATGGTAATATGGGTTTTATTAGGGGTGGATTATTGCAACTAGCATTGAAGTTATATTTAGCATTGAGGTTATAATGAATGATGTAAACCTCTTTGTTGCCCTCATAGATCATTTTGGCCTTTAATAGACGTTAATACAGCTTTCATTCCCTCTTTGTGGCGTGTCTAAATACTGCCCTCATGTATTGTATGTCGTATACTGTGTTTAACATCTCTTTTTAATAGTCTTGTTTAGCACCGGTGTAGCTTTTTCATCTTCTCATTAGAGTAGTTTGTAGGGTCAATTTCAGCTCATAGAGCTTTGGAGGTAACATCATACGAATCATGAATGTAAAATTCCTGGCTCTCATAGGACATGCTGTACATATTGCATTTTATTTTTATGTTAAAAACAAATAAGATATGGGGTATAGATTCCACGTAGTGAAAAATCAACTTGTGGATCCCAGGGTTCTGTCTCTGTGAGTATGGTGCTTCATGAGACCAGCTTCTGTTTTGTGTGCACTCATCTAACATCTGGAGACAAGGAAGGTGATGAACTACGAAGGAATGCGGATGTTAAGGAAATATTAAAACGTACACGATTCTCATCATCCAAAGCAGATCATACAGCTTTTCCAAAAACCATATGGGGACATGAGTATGTTGAAATAGCCTCATTTCTTATATTTCTTCTAGGTTCTGATTAAAGGAAATCATATTTGTGATCTGACATATGCTGCATCTTGAATGGGACATTTGCATATAGAAGAGCATGATTATGGAAATATCGTACCACACTCCTAACAAGCATTTATATATTGTGGAGATCTATTCCCCTAACTATATTATTAGGGGGGTTGATGTAAGTGTTGAGTAGGCATATTAGCTATTGGATGGCTTTTGTTCACCCACAGTCAAGACGGATATGGCCTCAACATAGACCTTCGGCCTTTTGTAGCTTTAACTTATCCCCAATAATGTATAGCTAAGTGTATGCTCATGACAGTATCTATCGTCTTATTGAATTTATCCATCCATGCATGAACTAGTAATTTGTGTCATAGCAGTTAAAAATCATCTTTCCTTCTTCAATTTGACAGCCAGATATTCTTTCTTGGAGATCTGAACTACCGACTCAACCTTTCAGACAGCGAAACACGGTTTCTCATAGCAAGAGAGGATTGGACAGCCCTTTTCCTGAAGGATCAGGCAAGTGGGTTAGCATGAATACTTGCTTGGGGAAAAAACTAGTATGTTTGATAATACCTAAAGAACACTTTTAAGATAACTTTTTCTTTTATCTCGGAATCAATATGTAGAGTTAAAAGTACAATGCCAGATTCTATTTGAGTTCATCTATCAATTTTATTTAATCTTTAGAGTAGCTAACTAAGCAACAAAAGTGTTCCAGATATCTGACTTGTGATGTATGCCATTTTGTTTTTGTTTCTCTATTGCAGCTCAAAAACGAAATGAGGAAAGGTGGAACATTTGATGGATGGTTTGAAGGTCCCATAGATTTCCCCCCAACATACAAATATGAGATCGATTCCAATCAATATGCTGGACAACATGCAAAACCTGGAGAGAAGCGGCGTTCACCAGCCTGGTATGCGCTTGACTGAAAGATGTTTCTTTCATTCCAGTATATCTGTTATTGTTTCCATGTTTCACTTCTAGCCCAGACAATAAATTGTGAAGCTATACATAAATTGTTGCTGCTTTTTAACCGTTAAAATGTCATGAACAGTCTTAGATGTTTCCAATATGTGAAACTATCCATAAATTGTTGCTACTTTTTAACCCTTAAAATGTCATGAACAGTTGGTATAATCAGTATCACGTTCTAAACACTTTTATTACACCACTAACTTTATATGATATTTTGTGTTTGAAGATGGAATATTTACGAGTAGCTCATATCACATTGTGATTATATATAAATAATATCTCCTTTGTCTCAAAGATGGAACTCAGATCCCTGAAAGTTGAGCAGGTGTGATCGCATACTATGGCATGGTAAAGGACTACAACAACTATTGTATAAGCGCGAGGAGATTTTTGTGTCAGATCACAGACCTGTTATTGCTGTTTTTCTATCTGAAGTCGAAGTTTTCTCTGAAAACAAGATCACCAGAAGTATTTACCTTTTCAAGAATGCAAAAGTAGAGATCGAAGAACTCCTATTTCAGACCCACAATCACATCCTTCCGCAGAAAGCTCTTTTTGAAGAATGAGATATCACCATATGATTCAAAGGCATGTATCACTTGTGTGCCTTTTGTTTTGAAATTGTTGGAATTTTTTTGAATATAGGAGCTTATTTCCTAGTCGTAGAGTATCTTTATATGTTTACTTCTTGATCAAAATGCATGTATCCACTTGTGTACGATTTTAATCTTTTTGGATTAAGAGCTTATTTTCGAATCATAAAAATACCCATATATGGCAGAGGTTGAATCTATATATCCTTGCACCTTTTTGAGCAAATTTGCATGTACCCAATTTTCTGTTCTTTTTCTGACATTTTGAAGTATAAGAGAAAATACACTGTATGGTAGGATTGATATCATATATCCATAGCTCCTTATTGAGCAAAATTTTGAAGTCAAAACAGATTTCTAAATTTTCAGATAGACCAATCATTGCACCCATTGATTATTTCTCGGATCTTAAACTTGAAGATTAATTAAGAAGTACCTGTACAAATAACATATTATTTTTCCTCCCGGACAATGGATTTACAAAGGACTCAAATCAGTCCCAACCATATTTACAAATAATATTTGTAAGTATATATATCTGTAAGTTATTCTCTTCTTTCTTAGAAATAAATTAATTTAGTAAGGTTTCTTCAGTCACTTGTTTAGGATTTCATATTTAATTTGGACAGGGGGCCAAGTTTTGCAAGAGCTACTCAAACCTACTCTTATTATGTTTTCTACAACAAAGCCAGGTATTATGTTTTACATGTAAATAAATGCAGTCAAAGTTTCAATGTGTGTACCTATCTATATTGTGGTGTATAATGTCAACCATATTTCTATTTTTGCTACTTGAGTTTGAAACACTAGATTTGAGGGATGATTAGGAGCCCCATTTCTTCTTAGAATGGTGATCTGAAGTGTTTTTTTAATAGTCTAATACCTTTTTTTTACCATCTCTGAACCCGAAACCTAAACCCACAACTTTGATAAGTAGAAATTACAGTAATGAAGAGGTAATCATAGGTTTATTATTATCCCAAATAAAAACACGCAGTAAATTTTTAAAAAAGCATGAACATTTCCTCAAACTCTGTATATTTGGATTCTTCTTACCGAGCTTATATATTGAATGATAATACAATATGATAAACAAACCATTCATTTCACCAATGAAAAGAAGAGAAAGCAATCTTAAACTAATTTTCGCCACATGTTTGTGAGATTGAGTGAGATGTGCTTTCATTTGTTCTAGATTTGAGGTGCTCATGTCTCTTTATCTCTTGATTTTTACATTTTTCTCTCACATGGGTTTAAGATTTAGGGCTCTCGAGTCTAGGGTTTAGAGTAAAGATTCATGCACCATTGATATATCGCATTTCCAGAATAAAATAATCGCACATGTTAACTGAAATGTATTCAATATAAAACAACTAACCTTGAAATGTAGTCCTCCTTTTTTAAAGAGGTACTTGTTAGAGTGGAAAAATTAAATAGATTGTTTCTAGAAAACCAAGCCTTTGAAATTCATTGGTGATGAAGGAATTGAATTATCACGATAGCTGGATAAAAATGAAAGGTACGAAAAACAAGGTCTTCAATTTAAATTTGTATCCCCTTTGAGTCTTATATCAGCCAAAGCAGTGATACCATCAACATTCTCGATTGGATGGGATTTATTTTTTCTCGTATATAAGCCTTTCCATGCTATCTCTAAGCCTGACTCATGTTCTTGTTCTATAGATTCGTCCTTAGTAGGTTCCCCGTATGTAAGTGCTAATATCAGCCATGAAGATTAGTGGATTCCACAAAATTTATAAACAAGCAGGAGAAAGAACGAAACAAAAGTTAATGCATGATAAAATGTTTTGAACTTTTTTATTCACTCTGTGATAGTTTGATTGTTCCATAAACTCTCAAGGTCCATAGGTCAACCATCCCTTTAGAATCAAGATAAAAATCTAAATATGCTTAAAATCATACCAACATATTTAATGGGTATAGGGTAGTTTTGCGATATTAGGACATCGACTTATTAAATAAGAGGGTTTTCTTTCAAATCAAAATGATTTCCAGGGCCATTTAGTGTTGGAATATGCTTTTTTGTAATAAAATTTTCAATTTCTTCAAAAGATTGCAAGCGCAATCAGCCGTATTTTCCAGGCATTCTCTTTGTTGACATAGATTGTGTTAATATATTCCTTGTTCCTCATGCTTTATTTCATGTCAATCCCATGCACCACCTTAAGGTTTTCTGTAATATAACTTGGATTTTTCCATTTCTGCTCTCACATTGACTGTGGTCTAAGTTGATGCTGTTTCAGCCTTGATACCAAAACATTGGGCATTAGTTTTTTGACACTTACCATGAAGTAAAAATAACTCGTGTGATTGATAAAATATCCCATTTTGTTTGTTAACATGTACCTTAGCCAATGTTTGTGTGGTGGTGGTCCAAGGCTACATGACCTGCATTTGGGGTTTTGTATAGTGCTTTTAAGATCCTATGGTCAACATGACATTCTGTACATGAACTTCCATTTGTGAGGTTTTCACCTCATGC
Source organism: Azolla caroliniana (assembly GCF_043228905.1). NCBI lineage: Eukaryota > Viridiplantae > Streptophyta > Polypodiopsida > Salviniales > Salviniaceae > Azolla > Azolla caroliniana. The sequence goes on along the minus strand of NW_028230833.1, from coordinate 18,459 downwards.
TGCGATTTCACTAGTAATATGAGTTATTTCAAATAAAATGATACTGGCCCTTGGAAATGTCATAATATTGTGCTTCGCCCTTTGTTGATATGACTTAATGCATGTCAAAATTGAGCATTATCAGATCTTGAATAATTAAGTGTTTCAAATATGACGTTCAACAAATCAAAAATTCTTTTTTTTCTATGCAAAAAAAACCTTGAATGCTTGGATATTTCGAAATATTGACCCGTCAAAACAAATTTAAAAAATACCTTGCTGTCATGATTTACCGTGTAATGCTTTCAAATGAAATGGCTTCATAATGGTATACTAAAGAGAACTCCATTTTGGTTTCTAGATCCACTGACCAATGGGTGACAACAATTAGATGGTCTTGTTGCAATCCAAATGCCAAGAAGTTTAAATCATATCCAGGTGCTACGTGTATAGAATGAAGAATAAGTACCGAATCCTACCCGTTTTTAGGGTTGCCGAAGTTTATGCTGAATGGGTTGTCCCCTTTCTCCAAAACCGAAGCATATTTCCTTGAGATTGTACCTCCTTTCTCTAATAGCACGATAATTTGTGATTTATCATTTATTGAGGAGAATTTTGTGAACCTTTCGTCAAATAAGCAACACAATATCCATTGTATGAAATATCACAAAGCATGTGCCAAAGTCAGTGATGAAACTTATGAGATGTGCTTCCATGAGGAAGTTTTTGACCTCTTATGTGGAAGGTTTTGTTGTGCGAGATGACCCATTGTGATGTATTACTACAATTTGTATGGTGAATTGTCAATAGAGCATGCATATTAAATGACATTTTGTTTTCTCATACAATGCCTAGGGGAGGACAAGAAGATATTTACACTACCTTTGGATCCTTTCATTTCAATTCTCACTATTGATGTTGAACCTAATCATCCCCAGCCTTGGGTGGTTCAGTTTTATTAGTGTGGAAAAAGATATATGCATATATGCATAGAATAGATAATGAATAGTATGTAAATCTGTAGTCTCTGTTGAAATATTAATTTATAATACTATGTTGATATTTTCAAGAGCATTGTAGCCTTGCCATGCGTGCCATCTCGCATAACATTATGCATGATATGCATTCTACTTGAGTATGAGTCAAAATCATGTAATACAAGGACCACACTAAGCATCATTTTTTGTTTGTGGCAGTTAGTGTTTGATTGTGAGTGTCAATGTATGATCACACATGTGCATTTCATGCATTAAAAGTGAAGAAACAATTCACAAACAGTCGTCTATTGCACATTGTTTTCCTGCGAGTCTATATTTCTTCCTAGGTTGATACAATTTTAGGTCACAAGAAATAAACTTATGTGGATGTTTCTTCCTGACCCTTGATTTGGATGTTGAATCTGAGCATAGATTAGTTACAACTATTGTCAAATCCCAAAAATTGACTAAGGTTTTATTGAATGGGGTGTGTTTTTCAAAAACTCATGGTGCCGTAGAGTGTTATTAACATCCTTATTCTAGTGTCAACAATTTAATCCCTCCCTCTAGGCCAAGCAATCGACTCTACTACTATTGTAACACCTCACTTTGCTTTGGAGACAACTCTCTATCCCCCACTACACCTACTAAGGAATATACTAAAACTCCCATATCTCCTTTTTAAACATTATTTACTACTATAATTGACCAAAATTTTATTGAATGAAGGTGACATTCCTCAAACACTTGCAGTTCATGGGTGTTTGTGAGTCTCTATCAATGTTCAACAATGAGATTACGTGAAACTTGTTGAAGGGGAACAACACATAGTTTTACCACGAGAATTAGATTTTCTTTAGAGGCAGCTCCCTATCCTCATTGGGCATGCCTAGTAGAGCTCCTCATTGGTTAAAAAAATTGTAGAAGGTTTTAGAGAATAAGACCACCTTCCCTAGGCATTTGTGATTGGATAGTGTGTTGTTGGGTCCTTATTGTAGGTTGAGCAAGCATTGTGCTACCGTCACATCTAGCTTTCTTTTGGATGCAATCCTCCATATTTGCCATTCTTAGTTAAAGAGTATTAGGAATCCCTTGTTGCCAAAAGCTCATGATATTGTATTATATGCGATATATTATTGGAAAGAAAGAATTAATGTGTCTTACACTTTATGTCTTCATCAAACATTGTTTCAATTTCTTGGTGAAGGAATAGTTATATAGTAAAACCCTAACACTGGCATAATGCATCTTACCTAACTTAAAAGCGAAATTACAACAAATGATTAAGGCACCAACCTATCTTTTTGTATGGGTCATAGTCTTACAAAGTTCAAACATGTTATTGACGCATCAAAATCCTATTAACTTGTATTATCGAATGGTTAACATGATTAAAGTTTGAGTTTCTAGCGACCAATACTAATGAACATTGGAAATTCAAAAACGGTGTTGCGATAAACTAACTTTTCTACATCAAGGCAACATATATTGGTGTGAACCCTCATGATTATAATCATTCTATTTTTATAAACATGTTTTCTCGCCATACGAACACATTAACTCCTAGAAAGAAAAGACTATTTGTCATTGTGCACATACGAAATGTGTGTGGGGTGAGGAAATATGTTGCAAACTCAAAAGGAATTATTGTGGCAATTGACAGTGTTAGAGAAGTCATAGAATCTCAACCATGAAGAGAGCCAATTGTGCAAGGTGACATGTCATCATATTCAACATCTAAATTGGTGTGTAGGATGGGATTGGTTTCCTATCATTTAGATCCCTAGAGTTCTATAGTTTGTAGTAAGCTATTCATGTTGGTGTTTTTCTTTCATAATGAAATCCATTATTTGAGAGAGAGGAGGGATTTGTATTGTCGTCTTTGACGGTCAAATATGACATATGAGAAAAAAACATTACATTTTCACATGATACATTTGGAAAAGCATTGTATCAAAGTGTGATACTCAAACCCCCAAACTTTTTTTTTTCTTCAAAGATTTTCCTCATTAGTATTAAGAAAAACATGTGAATGCTACAGCTTAAGCTTATGTGCCCAAAAGCTTACAATTTTCATGTACAATGATATACAATAATCCTAAGACCAAAGGTAGAACTTTGTAAAAGGTAAATTTTTATTTATTTTTCATTCTGTCATGCTTCACTGTTAATCAAGAAAGGGTCCAAGGAAGTTGATAGTTCCATTGAGGCCCTTGAGTTGACTCAGAGAATAGGGGTAACTTTTTCCATAAGTGAAGGAGCTTCTTCTTTCTCTTGTTCACAATCTCTAGTGAACCCTGCATGTTGTCATACTGGCCGCAGACTACTACCACCAAGTTCTCCCATATCTCACGCAAGACATCTGAGAGACACTGATATGTCGCATCATAACATCGGCTGCATCGACATTTCCATAATGCCCATAACGTTATTGTAAAACTCAGTAAAACTTGGAAGAGCACTATTGCTTTCTCGAAATGCAAGGATACCAGCATCTCAAAAACATTGAACCACTTGGGTTGTCTCAACTTTGCATTTGAAAACCTACTGGAAATGGATTTGGTCATTCAAGGGGCCAAGTAAATTTATTCTCTTCTGATGGCTATTAGTGCATATGGCCTTACCAGTTGGTCACTCATTGAAAGGGAATGTAACACCTAATCTTCGACAATGTGACTTTTGCCACGAAGCGCAAGAGACTACCAAGCATGCCCTTTGGTCATGTTCCTTGGCTCAACAAGTATGGAATAAAGTTCTTTCGTTATTTTTAACAATCAATGTTGGTTGCTTATTTTCATGGGGATCAACAATGTGGGGAGTGTTACATTCGAGTTTGATGTTGTATGAGGCAAGCGATGTTCAAGAGGCAATGATGGTACATAATAGAATATTGATATTGGTCATCCCCTTTCAACAACCTCGAAAGCAGGTGTGATGTTTCGGCAAAGTGTGCATAGTCGACTACTCTCATCGCATGTGCCCCAACACCTAGCCTCACATTGGAGAGAGAGAGAGAGAGAGAGAGAGAGTTGTGTTGTAGTAGGGACAACAAGGTCCACCCACTCTATTGTTGTGGAACATCAAGGATTTTCTTGTATTGCCATGTTATTTTAATATTCTTGTTTTTAGAGATAGACAAAGATACTTGAGATGGATATATCTACTGATTTGAACACAAGAACTATGACCTTACCACTAGAAAACTCGTGAATAGTTTACTAGTGACTCTTTATGTTTTAAATTTTGACTTCTGGAACTAATGTAAAATATTTTCTAATAGTTTGTGTGTGGAGTTTATTCGTCACTCTCAATGCTTGAGAAATTGACTTATGGGGCTAAAGTGAAATTTGCATAGTTTGTGTGGAGTTTATTAGTGACCCTCAATGTTCTAGAATTTTATTAATATAGATTGTTAGAGTGCCTTATAGAAAAATGTGTACATGAAAACATCAAACATTAAAATTGAAGTCCCTTTTAAAATTTGATGGAAGGTGGATCATTGCATTAGACTGTTATGCTCAGATTCACAAATTTATTTAGCTCCAAATACGCATAGTCGACAAGTCTTCTCATTCGAGCCCATTGAAGAGAATGTAAGCTAGTGAAGAAAAAATAAGCCTTTTGAAACCAACCATGCAAAGAAGAAAACAATTTTGTATTTTATTTTAACTTATGTAAGATGTTTAAACATGATACCATACATCTCTCACAAATCATCATACATTCACATCACAAAAAGAGACTCTTATAAGAATGTATTTTTCTTAAATTTGAGAGAGAGCGAGAGAGAGAGAGAGAGAGAGAGAGATTGCAATGTAGTATGCGCGTAGAAGAAAGACGGATGCTAATACTAATGTAGTCGACAATCCATGTTGATCTTAACATTGCATTTGCAAAGTTAAAAGTAGGCGTCAAAAGTTAGTGCGGCGTGTTACAGCATGCATTATTGTTTTGCTTTTTGTAATGTGTAGAAATCGTGAATACACTTTGTTGCGTTGTTGAGTCTCATTTTGTGGCATGGAAGGTGAAGGGGAACCACCATAACAAGAAAAAAACAATATATTCTTTGTTACAATTCTATGATCCCTTTTCTTGTTTAAGAGAATTAAGGATAAGGACACAAATTTCCACAAGTGCACGAGACACACTAGAAATTATAAAAATATATTCATATTGCATCAAGATAAACTTAGGCTCATGAAAAGAAGAGCCATTTATGATGACAATGTGATAAACCAAATTATCACATATTTGTGCATAAAGCTACACAATATTGTTGTAATCATCATTCAACAAAGGAACCTAATCCTCATGAATACGGTCCATTATGATAACAAGTGTCGCGATGAAGGCTTGGTCCACATTGGGCTCGACACAAACGGTAAAGGTGTGCTTGTCAAGGAGTGCATCACCAATTGAGTGTTTTCGTTTGAGCTTTATTGGTAGACAAAGACAAGAAAAACTACATTAGTTACAAAATTGATAATGGCATTATGATAAAAAGAGCCAACCATGTTGACTACTAAGAACATACATACATACACCTAGTGCACATACATACATACATCATACAAATAGATAGATAGATTAGTGCAGTACCTCTGCTATGCGTTGATCTTTGTGGAAAATGTCGACTTCTCTTGAGAAGAAATTACCCTTCACATCAAAGTCGGGTTCCCCATCGTCGCCATCACAACCATTTAAGTAGACCTCGAGGTGAGTCTTGAATTGGAATAATGAGCTCTTCTTGACGGAAAAAATCAAGTTTTCGTCATCGAAATCTCCACCTCTTGCGACTTCCCACCTCTCATGAATAGAAATGAGCTATATTCATAGAGAAGATACACATATAGAAGTTAGACAAAGGAAAAAGCTAAAAGAAGGTTATTCATTAAGAGTCCATGAGGAGAATGATGTACCCATGATAAACACAAATCTATTTAAAAAAATTATTTTATAGGGAAGGCCCAAATGAGAGAGAATTGATTCAATCGATCAAGATTGTATAAGAAATTGGATTTGAACGACCCAAAAAGAAAATGAAAGAGACCTATTTAGCCATTCTGAAGAGAATTTGAGAAAGTTGAAAAAGCAAATGAGAGAGATCCAATTCGATTGTCACTTAATTGTATAAGAAACTAGAATTGAGAAAAGCAAAAAAGCAAAAGGAGAATCAAATTAAAGATCTTTGAGATGTTAAAAAGGAATTTAGGTTTAAAAAGAATCAAATTTGGGCCAATCATGAGAAGAGTTTTTTCTTCCTTTGTGTGTATTGAGGAATGAAGAGAAAACCAAAATCCATGTGAGGGAAGATCATTAATTAATTGTGTACATCCAATAGGAGTGGATTACGTTAGATCAAGATGGAAACCACTCATCTCAAAGGAGATACAAGGATTTAGAAACAAAAACAAAAAAGAAGTAGCAAAAAGGAAAAGAATATTGTGTATATGTAAAATCTACCTTCTTGCGTGCAGTGAGGATGGGGTTATCATCACAATCGAGGAGGGTGCATCGGTCACGGATGCTGAGGGCATGCCCATCCATCTTGAAGATGACATTGTCATTCTCGTCCGAGATCGTGAAGCCCTCCCCACTTGCGCTTAGTGCATTTTGTGACACCGTCAACTCGACAGGGCAGTCCGACTTGAAGTCCTCTGATACCACATAGAAATCCATGCTCAAATGAATGAATGAAAGAGAAGAGAATTGAGTGGAGTTTGTCCTCACAACAAGAAGAGCAAAAGATTTATGTGTTTATGATTAGGAGTTGATAAAGACTTGTAATATATACAACTACATATCTCACTCTATTTATACACATGATCTTTACACGGTTGAGCTCTTTTCACATTTGTCCGACCAATCCCCCCCCTACCCCCAAACAACACGTATACTCCTCTACATGTTCGCATGAAATGTACAAATCAAAATGTTTCTTTTCTCTAGTTGAGTCCTTTTCACATTTTTTCAAAGTTCAAACCACCCCACCCCACCCAACACGCATACACACATACTCACTCACACTCAACACCGACTTCTTCGTGTCAATGCGCGAATAAAAGCTTTTCTCTTTTCATCATTTTTATCCTCTCCCCTTTTTGTTTTTCTAATGCAATAACTTATTTAGCCTTGAACAATAACTTCTTACACATTTGCCTTTTGTGTAATAATTAAAAAAGACAAGGTATTCCAAGATCTCTCGCCGCATATGCCAACAATTATTCTCCTTGCGTCCACATTACATTTCTTTGTCTTCGTAAATTAGTGTGCCCCCACTTTCCGCGTATGTTTACGAATATTTATTTATCCACGTCTGAACAAAAAGGTTTTCAATCTGTATGCCACGTCGCAACTACATTGTCTCAAGTTCCAACTACATTTGCGATATGTTTTACACTCACATTGGTTCTATGAAATCTACAAGTCCCTAATTTTCTAACAATATCAACATCGAGATTCTTAGTTTTCAAAAATGGGAGAAAAATGAACTATACCGATTAGTAGGTGCACTCTTGTGGATGCATAAAACACTCATCGATAATTTAACTAATCAAAGGTCACAACTTGTTAAGTTAAAATGTGCAGTTTTCTACATCTATCTAGCCTTTCCCTGCCATATCCTTGAATGTGAGACAAAAATTTAACGACCTTGAATATTGTACGTTCATGATGTTATTATAAAATGTTGGTGAGACATTGGCTATCTCTTTACTAATATTTTCCCTTTCTTTAACACCTATACTGTTTCCAAAATTTAACCCCACCTTATATTGGATATCCTTATCTTATTCTCTATGATGCTTATCCAAACAAGTATTCTCCCTCAAAATATCTCATTATAAGTGTTTTTGCATTTAAAATACTACACACACACACACACACACACATGTTTCTCACATGTCGACACTCTCCCAAAAGTCTACTAGATAAGTTAATGTCTAATCCGAATGTTCATCCCCTATTTATTTTTGTTTGTTTCTCTCTCTTGAGTATACATTTTTCCTATGCAATCACTATCAAACTCACCAACTTTACTCATGAGAATGGCACCATTATTATCTATGAAGAAAGAGACACGTTAATTATTATTACCTTTGATATCACTTTCTATAACATTTGCATTTTTTTGTATTATCTTTGTTGAAACCTTTTCACCATGAAATCCATGTCTACAAAAAGAATGGGCCAACATCAACATAGAGAACTCTTCCTTGAATTCCTTGTCCTGAAGCTCCAATCTACAAATGGATATGTTTCCAAATATTGACCCATTTCTAGATAAGCTTAAATGTTGGGGCAGAAACAACTAAACAATTGAAATTAGAATTGTACTGCAAGCAAGTGTTAGCATAACCCAAAAATGTAAACAATTGTTAAGCTCGCACTATATTATGTGCCAATTGTTGGTCTTGTGAGGCTTTGATGATGCTTGAGCATCTCCACTAAAGCATGCAAGATTGTGATCTTGATCCTCCTTATGGACTCTGGAGCCCTTGACAATCTAATGAGGCTTTGATGGGCTCCTTCGTGCTTGTATCAAGACTACAATCTTGATTTTCAATGTGGGGTACTTGATTGCACCCAATATGTGGCGTGGTAAATGAAAATGAGTATCATGTATGTCATATTAGAAAGGTGACTCCATGCCCTTGTTAATACAAGTTATGTGTTTAGATATATATTTTGAATAGTCCCCACTAATGCAAAGATTGTACGTTTCGGGTTGGTTACACATAACTTCATGGTTGACACCCTTAAGGAATCTCTCTCTCTCTCTCTCTCTCTCTCTCTCTCTCTCTCTCATTTTCCTTTGATAAAAATATCTGTTTTTTTATTATCATCATGATAGAATAACTATTGATATGATAAGACGAAAAATAAGAATTATCAAGATGATAAAAATGCACATGATATGGTATTGGGTTACAATATATATTTGACCACAATTATTTTGTAAATAGACATTTTTAACCATTAAGTCTGATGCAGATTGACATTACAAGCATGGGACAACTTAATCACTTTGACATATACATCCTTGATCAATCATAACTCCCCAATTTGCCTTCAAGCCAAACTTTACCAATTGCTAAATCGTTTAATGAAGAGTGCATAAGTTCTTTAGCTTTTTTGAAAAACATTTTTTCGCCTCCGGTAAAAGGTTACTTTTGTATTGAAATACAACAAGAGTTTAATGAAAGTAATAACTTGCATTTCACAACATATACCCACATCACACCCCTCCCCCCAAACACCTCCCTATAGATATAAGGTGAGTATAGGTAGTCTCTTTCACAAACAACATGACCAATACATTTGTCGTAAGATGTGCAACCGTTGTATATTTCTGTAAAAAAAAACTCTCCTAACTAATGGGAAATCAACCTCTGTTTTGGAAGCAATTTGTTCCAACATCATAGTATCCCTCTCGAGGGAATTTGCATTAACGATTTCACATGTACAATTGAATATGTGCCTTGAGTCATCACCAATGTTTACATATGCAAATCTAGATCAAAATACGATCACTCAACAATCTCTTGTTTGGATCTTATTGTGGGGGATGTTAACATCATTCTACCACAATATCAATGTGGAATCTCCTAAGGTTAATTTTTTCCCCGTTATCTTAGAAAAAGTAGTAGAACTGCTAACCTATGACTAAATTCATAATACCCTATATTCCATGTATTATGCATTACACATATAGCAATTTATCATAGGTAGACATTATTTTTGGTATATGCAAGTAAGGATCATTCGCACAAGGGTTGAGTTATTCTCTCTAAAGAAAGAAGCCCCTCAAGGTGGTAAGATAAATATACATACACATATCTTCCTATAAAAGAAGATGATGTCTAGGCCTTCAAAGTGGTGGGTTAAGTGTTGATGTCAATGGCCCAATTTCATCATTATAAACTCATTTGGGGGGGGGGGGGTTCCAACTTCCCACCTACATGGGACACCAAGCATTTGTTACTTGATGCTTGCTATTATGTTTCCAATGCCAACACGATCATATGGTTTGAAAAGAGGAGCAATTGAAAATGTGATTTTGAAAAATAAATAAATGTGTTTATGAAAAAAACTTCAAAATTGCTTATCTATTTGAGAATTGAATAAAGTTTTCCTCGATGTCAAGAACGAGCAAATACATCAGTTCAAGTAGCAATTTTAGAGAACTTTAGTATAGTTATTCCATCGAGAAGTATAAAGTTGATATTTAGGGAGCACAAGTGGACATTGTGTTCATTAGGCAATGCATTTGTGCCATGGATGTCGAAGAAGTGGCCGACATTTTCTTTAGATATAACTAAAGCTAGTGCATAAACTATGAAGCCATGTGGAAGTAGATGTTTGTGTGAAAAGGCCTTAGAGTTACTTTACAAGTACATGTTCAATTGTTCTATGACAATAAAATATCTATTACATTGGGACAAAACCACAAATGAATATGTGGAGGTCCACTATCATTATGTATGTACATGTAAAGGCAATTGAAGGCTCATAGATCTATAATATATCAAAATTGAAGACCAATTTGTCTTTACAAAAGTTCTACATAAAAATTAGCTTTTTCAAATTTTGATGAAAGCTAGGAGTGAAAGTCAATTTAGCTACATATGTTTGGAAAGAATCAATAATAAAAATTTGAAATGAACTAAAGGTCTCTCATTTTAATTAATTGATTATACTTTGCAATATATAGAAATTTTTGGTATCAAATATCATTTTATATCTTATATTAATGAATATATTTATAAACATGTGACAAGTGGTATGTTATGTATGCACCTTAAATCTAAAATGTATACAACCGGTCCTCTAACTTCGCATTTTGTAGGAGAGAAATTAATGAAGATAAAAGTCTTATTCAAGAGATTGTTTTTTATAAATTTACAATGTTTAAAGCTATGAAGGCTATATATAACATCAAATCTATATTAAATATGTATGAGAGAAACATTAATTGTAAGATCATCAGAAAAGTAGATGGGATGCACTATGTTCCAACCATGCGTGTGTTTATAGCATGATGCCCATGCTTTCATAATAGTGTTGATCATGCTTTTGTAGTTGCCTCCATGACATTGATTTCAATCAACACTTGCATTCTAGAAAGTGGTTTTTAAAGTCATATTTTTAGGAGCAAATTGCTCGTGCAAATGATCTAAAAAGTTTATTTATCATAGACACGACATTAAACCCATTTTTGAATACATGAACATTTAACAAAAGCACTACAAGTATAAGCGTTACCATCACACCATCTAACTTATACGTTAATATTGTGAAATGCACATAAAACCAAAGGGACACCACAATATTTAAGAATTTTATTAGTAGGATTGCGGGCATGGAGGATATTTATCGTGATAAAATTGTAGGTGCGTTCACATTGTGTTTTAGTGTATAAATTTGTGGTGTTGCTACTTGCATTGTTTAATTGACATATTAGCTAGTGTAATGATATGATCCACCGTAATGATGGGACATCAAACCCTAGATAAATAACCGATCTAAGTCATCTATAATAAATATTGATGTCGTAAAATGGCCCTTTTTTCGAGAAATGTCTCCATCATAGAGCAAGTCGGCCATGTGTTCTCCACGAAACACGATGACTTACACAAAGGCTAAAACGTTTCCCAAACTTGCAAAGGTTGATATGGAATGTTCCGGTGTGTAATTTGTGGATACTAGCACTCTTAGCTATGGGCCCATCACGTGTCCACTACGTTGTTTAGATCATTTTGCTTACTTCAAAATTCACATGGGCATCATTTATTAAAGAAATGAACAATGGGTACATGGTTTTGATACTCGTACATGAGCATGAACAAATTAAGACCTACATTATAACAAATTTGTCATTTTTCAATGGTCTTGAAAATCTCAAAGCACCCCAAATGTGCATCCTTAAGAAATTATATTATCTCACTAGTGGTAAGGGATGTTGATGGTAATGGTAGTGACAACAATGGTCAACAATAAGTAATTAAAAAGGCAAATTCCTTCGAGTGGATGTGGAGCATATATTGGTTTTTCTGAGGCATAAGTGTTACCTAGCTCCATAGGCCACCTTGACAATATTGTGATATCAAGTTACTTAGAGCTACACAAGATTGTTTAATGTTAGTGTAGACAGACAATTAATAGTCATTGAATACTTAAACTAAGTGAAGAGTCAAAGGACTTGCCCATAGTATAATAATGATGCACTCAAATTATCTTTACCTTAAGCTTGTTACTTATCATGTATAGAAGGGCCCTCACCGCCAAGGGAATGTGCAATCATTGCTTGCCCCTCAAGTAGTAAATGATTGTCCTCTAAACAATGTTGTGCAACCAAGTCTTGGATCCTTACATAACACTCCTCCTTGGGTATTGTTCTACTTATAATAGTGTCTTATCTACCAAATTTTTACATGCCCCTTGCTGAATAATCAACATATAGCATGCTCACGGGACAACAAATTTGCCATGAATGAACCCAAAACAAAACATTTGTTGGACCTATTGTTTGTACATCATCAAGAGGATGAGGATGATGTTAACTGTCATTAGTGAGGTATAACTAATCATCAAGAGCAACACTAGTTGCAAGTGTATCTGAATCCTTTAAAATGTCACAATGCCAACAACTTCAACCACTACAATGATGATTCCCATTGTTGAAGGCAAGTCCCCAAATTAGTGTCATTGTCATTGCTTGCAAAGGGACAACACACACCACAGTTGTGGCATAGCAACATTGTTGCAAACAAGGCCCAATAAAACAATTTTTGGAAACCAATGATTGTGGAGTAGGAATCAGCAACAGTTCGGTTTCGGCTTAACCAATTTGGCCTAGTTCAAACCGAACCAGTTGTCTGTATGAGCAAACGACTCTTTTCAAAATTTCGTTATCATCAATTGAACACTCTTTGTGGTGATGTGGACAAATCGGTTGGCAAAGTTGAAGCCTAGTTGGATGTTGGCAATAAGGTGATTGGTTGGGTTCTATTCTTCCTTGGACCGACATATGCAAAGTTCTTATGTTGTTGTCGTGGTCGTATTATGGTGGTGGTTGCCATGCTATGGCATGTGAGAAGGGTTTTTGGCTAACTTTTACATTGGGTCAAGATTATGATCGAAGTGACTTCCGGATGAAAAACTGATAAGAACAAGATTAAAGCTCAAACTATAAGAGCTAACCATTTTTGTACGTCTTCGTAGAGAGTGACAAGGCTATTCCCACGTTAGTATAACTAGGAGGTTCTTGACAAGGAAGTGAGACATCATCTAAACCCCATACAAGTCCAATCTGAAACCGAATATGCGCGTAGAGCTTGGCTATAAATTGTTTTTCTACCAGACTACAGCTCATGGAACAAGTGCATCCACAAACTAAAACACTCAAAACACTCTGCTGAATATTCAATATACCTTATTATTTTTCCCAATATTTCCATTCATGTAAATGTTCAACATACAAATGTGAGCTGCAACATCCTTCTCATCTAACTGTTGTGTATGGCTAAAGGCCTTCTCCCCAAGCTCCACATTGCCCCATTTCCGACAAGCACCCAAAAGAGTCAACCACACAACACTAACAGGATGAAATGGCATGCACTCAATCACAGAAACTGCCTTTTCTAAGTGTCCGGCACGACCAAGGATATCGGCAATACAACTATAGTGCTCAAGAGTTGGAATGCACTCAAAATATTGAATCATTACATATAAGTACCATCCACCTTTCTCCACAATGCCTCCATGACTACAGGCATTCAGAATACTTATAAATGTTACTCCAGTTGGCTTGGCATTTGCTTCCAACATTCTAGTAAAGATCATGAAAACATTTTCACTTTCACCAGCCTGTGCATAGCCTGTGATTAAAGTAGTCCATGCAATTTCAGACTTGACTAAAAGCCCATTAAAGACTTCTTGTGCCTCTGCAAGCAAACCACATTTCACATACATATCAACCAAGCTGTTGCCAATATAAGTGTCTCTTTCCAGACCCTTACTAGCGATTTGAGAAAATACCTTACGACCTTTATTTTTGGACCCCAGATTACCACAAGCATTTAAAGTACAAGCAAGTGTAATATCATCTGGAGAAATAAACTCTTCTTGCATTCTATCAAAGGAGGCAAGGGCACTATCATCACAGCCGTGGCACACATATCCTGTGATCAAGGTTGTCCAAGTAAACACAGTTCGCACCTGGAGCTTATCAAGCATTACCTCTGTTTCAGCTAGCAAGCCAAATTTTACATACATATTGATCAATGCACTGTCAATAACCATGTCTCCTCCAAACCCTTCCTGTAAGATTTGGGTATGTACAGCCAAGCCTTTATCTCTATCTCCAATGCAGGAACAAGCTCTTAATATACATGCCAATAAGATCGTGTCTGGTTGAATATTATCGAGGTGCATCCTCTCTAAACAATTGCATACATCCTCCTGATGTCCAAGTTCAATATAGCCAGTGATGAGAGCAGCCCATGAGAAAGCGGAATGGATGGGAAGCCTATGAAACACTTCCTCTGCATCAGAGAACATCCCACATTTTACATACATTTCAACCAAACTGCTGTGAAGAAGACCGTCAATATCATCCAATCCTTTACAGACCATAATCTCGTGTATTTGTTGACCTTTTTTTACAGTTTCTATATTGCTACACACTTTCAAACAATGAACCAATGTCATGGCATCTGGAGAAATACCATCATGTTCCATCTGTTGCAAAAGATCATATGCCTGTTCATACAGCTCATGTTCGACATATCCTCCAAGAAGTGCATTCCATGAGAATGTTGTTTTATAATGTAACCGATTAAACACTGCCAATAAATCAGGAAATAAAAGGCATTTAGCATACATGTCAATCAAGGTGCTGCCAATAAAATGGTCTGATTCAAAACCCTTTTTGCATATTTCAGTGTGTATTTTCTGACCGAATCGGATTGCTCCTATATTACTGCATGCTTTCAACACGGAAGAAAAGGTGACAGCATCTGGTGCAGTCTCAAATTCCATTTTCTCTAAATACTCAACTACTTCGTCAGAATACCCATGTTGAACATATCCACCTATTAGTGTATTCCAAGATATGACCTCTCTAGCTAAGATTTTGTTAAAAGTTTCTTTTGCTTCAACAAGATGAGCACATTTAGAATATGCATCTATCAAACTGTTTGCAACACTCATATTTCTTTCAAATCCTTTAAGAATAATTCTGTTGTGTACTTCATTAACCTTGTGAATGGCTCCTGACATGCCACACACTTTCAAGCAATAAGTGAATGTAATGCTATCTGGAAGGATACACTCATTTGCCATTTGTTTCAAAGAATCAAGTATCTCTTTCTCGTTCCCATCATTCACATATCCTCCAATTAATACATTCCAGGAAACCAACGTCCGAATCTGGAGACTATTAAACACGTGGCGCGCATCTGTAAGCAGACCATACTTAGTATACATATCGATCAAGGTGTTTCCAATGGTTACATCTCTTTCAAAACCTTTGCTTGTTATTTCTGAATAGGTTTCTGCCCCCATATGAATAGATTGTATGCTACTGCATGATTTCAGACAGCAGACGTATGTAACAGTATCAGGAGAAATACCTTCATTCTGCAATTGTTCAAAGCATTTTAATGCTTCCTCGTCATGCCCATAGTCTACATAACCAGTTATTAAAGCATTCCAGGAGACCACGTTCCTATCCATAGTTGAATCAAACACTTCTCGAGCTTTTGCAATCCAGCCACATTTCACAAACATGTTAACCAATGCACTAGCAACAACAAGATTCTTTTCTAATCCTATTCTAATGATGTAGTCATACAATTCTTGACCTTTGTCAGTATCCTTCACTATACCGCAAGCTTTCAAGGTGCAAGTAAATGTGGAAGCATCGGGAGAAATCCCTTCCTTTTGCATCTCTTCAAAGTAATTGAGTCCCTCTTTACCATATCCGTGATTCACGCACGCTGAGATTATGGCAGTCCATGTGACTATATCTCGAATAGAAAGCTTTTCAAATACTTCTTGTGCTTTCAAGATTTCACCATTTTCACTGTACATGTCAACCACGGTACTTCCAAGGAAAACATCTTTTCCAAGCAGGCTGTTTCTCGTGATCTGATCATGTATGTCACGACCTATTTCTATATTCTTCACCTTAATGCAAGCCTTGAGCAAGAGCATGAAAGAATGGCCACTGAGATGAATAGAATCATGTTCTTTCTTCATTACCATGTATATATTAAGGGCTTTCTCAGGCTCTCCATGTCTCATAAAACCACAGATTAAAGCATTCCATGGATATAAATCACGGCAAATAAGGTTTGGAGGAACCTGCAGAGAACATTTTGTGTCGCCACATTCAGCCAAAATCGAGATGATAAGGTTCTCCGAAAGCCATGGAGGCTGTGCTACTTGGACGCCAATCCTCAGCAAGTAAGCACCCACAAAATACACTGTATGGATTCTTCTCTCTCTTCTGCAACTCTGAAGGATACAGAAAAGACATTGTGGAGAAAGAAGAGGCACCATAACTCGCCGCCTCCATATCTAGGGTCGGATGAATCCATCATCGTCCGGGCAGCAGGGCAGTGTAGCAGAACTCCATGGTTGGCTTTCTGCTTTCTGCTTTTGCTTTTCGGTCTTTGGTTTTTTGTTTTTGGTTTTGGTTTTTGTTTTTTTTGTTTTTTTTGTTTTTTGGTTTTTGTATTTTGTATTTTTTGTATTTTGTATTTTGTTTTTTGTTTTTTGTATTTTGTATTTTGTATTTTGGTTTTTTTGTTTTTGTTTTTTGTATTTTGTATTTTGTATTTTGGTTTTTTTGTTTTTGTTTTTTGTATTTTGTATTTTGTATTTTGGTTTTTTTGTTTTTGTTTTTTGTTTTTTGTTTTCCAATTATTTGTAAGTCTAGAAAATGCTAATAAACTTAGAATCTCTAGTAGTAAGTAACAATATGCAACGGTTCGGTTCGGTTAAAATTAAAAAACCTGAACCGAACCGAACCGTTAAACATTTTTCAAACCATTAAACCGTAAAAACCGTGGTTTCATGGTTTGGTTTCGGTTTTCAACATAGGTCAAATTTTTTATTTTTTAAAATTTTTATAATATTTCATTATTTAGAATTTAAATTTTTTTAAAGATAGTTCCGAAAATGTGAAAATAAGGTGTAAAAATGAAAAGACTGTTTAAAAACAATTTAAAAATTTTTTAGAATTTTTTTAAAAAAATTTAAAAATTTAAAATTAAAAACCTTTAAACTGTTTAAACCGCAGTTTTTTATTGTTGAAACCAAACTGAAAACCGAACCGAAATGAACCGTTGAAACCGTTAAACTGTGGTATTGCGGTTTGGTTCAGTTCAACCGAACCGTTGCCGATTGTTAGTAGTAAGCCGTCCATCAATAACTCGTTAAATGAGAAGAACTCCTAAATGAGTTTGTGAGTGAAATTATAAGTGGTTTTAATTGGAGCAAGGATAGTGGTGGAGCAAGGCATACATTTTCTTCAAGAATCATAAAACATTGTTCCAAATTGTCATTGCAACGAACTGTTGGTTTAATAAACTTACAAATTTGACTGTAAAGATCAATAAAACGTGTAGTCAATTGCAAATATTGTGAAATGATTTTCCCAGAAAACCAATAGAATCAAGGAACGAATCATTTTCTAATTGAGAAGTATTGATTTGGAACACACTAGTAACTAACTAAATGTCCTAAGTAATTATCAAGGTGATACCTTTGGCATAGTGATAATCATATCTCTTGAGCCCATTATTGTTAAGATGTAAAACTTTGAATAATGTGGGGGAATTGTTGGGCTTCCTCTCTCATCATGGAAATAATGTATATCATATGCATTGGGTTTATGAGTTTGTTCTTGTTCATCAAAACTTTACACAATAAATTAGTTAAAACCATCATGGCAATCGTGTTTTCCTTAATGGGCTACGTGACTAACTCATACCTTGGAATGTTGCACTTCCAAGTGTTATGATTGAGTCATGTGACACCTTCCTCTTTGTTGCCCAAATTGAGGCATTGGGGTGTTGTCACTCCCCAATGGCAAATGCCCCTATATACATCAACAAACAAAAACGCTTGCCTCTCCACTCAATGCAACCGTGGAAGCCTTGAAGGCTTCTTAAGTTAATGTTAAATTAACACACAATCATTGCATTAATCAAGAAATATGATCGTCTTAATTTAGAAGATAATTATTATATTAGTAGTACTATATGTCTCAATTAAGTAGATAATTATTAAGCAAAAAACATGCATATCTCCATTAATTAACGTGGAAAAGTTACGTAGAAGAAAGTGGCTCTTAGTGGATGCAAAGGGGAGAGAACGAGAACCAAAGGGTAGCTCAAAAGGGCACCCAAAGGCCCCTTTTACATGAGTTGGAAACCCTAAAGGGTCCCTTATCACATTACAATTTACTCTCCCATTGGCCATTTACGATTCTCGT